>NC_135444.1:5545308-5695308 GCF_051991255.1 Vanacampus margaritifer
GTGCGTGTGTGTGTGTGTGTTTTTCTTGTAAGGGGGTAGGACTAGATAAGTTTAGTTTTACTTCTTCCTACTCTCTTTTGAACATGTAAACCGTGCTTAATGATGACTATGTATGTAAAAAAAAACAAGAAAAACAACAACAAACAAAACAAAAACATCTGTATTTCTGTTGCTGGTTTATATGTTCAATAAACAAACAAACAAACACGAAATTAATGACCGCCCCGTACTTGGAAAGCCTGTACTGGCAGAATTCCAGTCGCAACGCAGCGTCAAAATTTAGCAGTAACAAATGTAATAATACTGCAAATATTTGTGGAGACTGGGGTCAAGGTGGATTTTACCATTTTTAAAATGTGCAGAATTTCACAAGTTACTTCATGTTAAAAATGAGATAGCTCTTACAAAAATTGTTTACGATTGCTTAAGCACGAAATACAAAACAGGGCTTGGATTTTAAAAACACAACCATTAGCACAACCATCCACACGAGATGGAGAACATCTCAGATCCTGTCCAAAATGAATCACTCTTGTCAAAACTCTAAACACATGTATAAAAACCATCTTATGTTGCCAAATGACATACACAGGTGTCATAAAGTTTAACTCTGTTTCAACTTTTAGCAGTTACTTTAAGCAAAGTACACAAATAAAGTAAAAATACACAAAATGGTAAATTAGTCAAACACAACATCAATGCTACACACTATTGGAAATAGGATTAATTTGTCTTCATATAACCAAAATCAGTCAAGATAGACAATCACAACAAAATGTGTAACAACACTGTAACCCCAGAAAATAATATAATATAATAATTAAACTATAAAACTAATACAAAATAAATAATAAATAAATAAAAAATACTGCACTACCATTACAGGCTAAATTTACTATTAAAAAAAGAAAAAAGAAAAAGAAAAATGAAAAAAATAACTTAAATTAATCACTGAGTTCAGGGGTAGGCAACCCTGGTCCCAGAGAGCCGCAGTACTGTGTGTTTTAGATGTCTCTCTGAGGATCCTTATCAGGCTCATCCAGAGCTTGCTGAAGAGGTTATCATTTGAATCACCTGTGTTGGAGGAGGGAGACATCTAAAACATGAAATACTCCGTAAGGTGCCCGACTCCTGTCCTAGTTAGATCTGACCAGCAAATTTCATCAACATCGTAGCCAATATCCTCGTTGGATTTATTTTTTTTAACCCAACATTTTATGAATTATGAAATTACTGTATCAATGACTAAAGATTCAGCAATATTTTGATTAGTTAAATATTTTTCCCCATTATTATGTTAACAAGAGTATGAAAACTTAGGGGGGAAAAAACATATATTTAGTACAAATTAAAAAAAAATTGATTAATCATGAGTTAACTATTGAAGTAATGTGATTAATTATGATTAAGAATTTAAATCGGCTGACACCCCTAGTATAAATATACAATTCGATACGTATCTCGATTCAAGACTGGTACATTTTCAAGTGAAGCGATTTGATTCTGTTCAGTGGGATTACGTTTCAATTTGATATAGTTCAACTGTAGCTTTTCAAGTGCCTAAGGGTTCAGGTAACGACCAATCACGGCTCAAGCTGAGCCCTTAGGCACTGTGATGTCATTTCCACCCTGATGACATGTTCAGTTGACAGCAAATGGCAAAATGGCTGTCCCTTGAAATGGATAAAAATGGGAGGATTTTGCTCCTTAATTCTTACTCATCAAAAGCAATATTAACCACAATGCTGTGTTTAGGCACATAGATCATATTGAAAATAATTTTTTAAAGTTGACTTCCACTTTAAGGCTTTACTGCTGGACAAAGTGATTATTTGGATCAGTATGGGAAAATCCTGCTTCTATAGACAGTAGCTGAGCAGAGCACAAAAGGGGTGAAAGTGAAGTGAAGACCAATTCACTCCATCAGTTAGATCGAGAGTGACAGTGCTTTCAGTATATGGCACTGGATGTTCCATCGTGAAGCTTTAAGCAACCACCAGAACATCAGGGAACAAACGCCTTCTATTCAGTTCCTGAATTCAGCGGCCATGCATATGCTTTAATGTTTCTGCGCTGATCTTGTACGAAATTGTACTACTTTTCCAAAGGTTATAAAAATACAAGACACAAGTCAAGAGAAATAATGCAAGAAATGAACATGATCAGTGTGTGAATGTAATGAGCCATGTGTGTTTGGCGTGTTTCATTGACACGTGTAAAACTGAAACATGCTCGTCACAAGTGTTTTCCCCAATCGCTGCCAATTTAATCACATTACAGACATAGGAATACACACGCGCACACACACACACACTGTCATCACGCTCCTTCAGCCATTCCTAATAGTTAACTTTGTGCTTGGCTGATTCAGCACAGCAAGGCAGAAGATAGAAATGGAGGGTGCTGAACCAGGTCATGAGAGGAGATTGAAGACGAAGCAGAGGAGGAAGATGAGGAAGGTGATGGTGAAGGGAGAAGAAGGTTTTATACACTTTGTTGCATTACTTTCCATAAAGTAATGGGATTTGCGGCAGATTGAGCTAATAAGGCAATGTGTTAAATAAGCGCAAGTCAAGCCATCCAGAAGTATTTTTAATTAACTAAGCCAGCTAAAAAGTACAATTGTGTTGAATGTCTTATTTATAATAAGCAGAATAAAGCCCACAAAAGGCTAAAAACCAAGACTGTTGCTATAAAAGTGACTTATTAGTAATTTACAGTTTCCGGATCTCTATTAAAAATCATGGATAAATAATTTCATTTCATTTTGATTCACTTATCCCTTATATCACTTATCAAGCCACTGTCAATGACAAGTAAATTGGCTATAGAAGACTTTATCATAGAGAAATATGTTAACCCTTTAAATGTACAGTGTGTAATAGTTGACCACTAGCTGTCGCCAAATAATAGAATACAGCCGAAGCGCGTGCAAACTACGATGACTCAGAGAGACCAAAATTCGTAAGCCTATTATCAATATTAATATTTAGCAAAAGCGGGGGAGCATCTCAGCAAGCAACAGCGACTAGGCAGCCAGGTAAAACCCTGGTAAGTGACACCGAGAGACCAAGCCAGCTGAGTTAGCCGGAGCAGCTAACAAGAGCTGCTATAGTGGGAGCTAGCCGAGCCATAGGCTGTATCGAGCAGCTAACAAGAACGGCTAGTCAAGTCAAGTCATCTTTATTTATATATATTTTTTCTTTCTTTTCTTTACTGTATTTATATAGTGGAAGAAGCAGCTTCCTAGCTAGCCCCCCGGGTGTTTGCTAGGGAGCTAGCTACGTAGCTAGCACAAGGGGCTAAAGCCAAACTGTGACAGGGTTTTTACTTTCTGGACCTGGATTTGCCATCTCTGATCAATAGTGGGTTTTTAAAATGAATAAATTATTAGTTCATCACTAGATGGTGCTAATTATTACACACATAGAGCATTCAGTACATGTAGGTGATATCATTTAATGTAAATAAAGGACAGATGGGATAATCACACAAGCTATTACATTAGTGACAATTTTTCTTATCAAAGGAAGCAGAAAAGCTTAAAAGGTGCAAACCATGTTTATGTCATTCCCTCAGTGACGTTTGCTTTTGGATGATTCTGAAAATCAATAAGCAGCTCGAGAGGCTGATGGAATTTTTTATTTTTATTTTTTTAAACTGTGCAGTAACCTCTCTATTAGTTTCACCTGGGATGACTGCACTCTGGTTTGAAGTTTGATATATTTTTGTTTGTTTATACGATCACTCAAGAATTGTGAACTTAAAATGTCTTCCAATTCAGTTCCACCTACTATATTACTTTCCTGTAGTTTCTTTCTCATGCCTTGACATAGTTTTTGTGTGAATGGAAAACAGAGCAATTATACGCGTCAGCCAGCCGCCCATCAAACATTTACATCATGTGGTGCTTTGGATTACAAAAGCAGGAAAGAGGCAAAAGGAGACAGAAAAAGAAAGTCTACCAGCAGAAACAAAGACGTAAGAAAAACAAAATAAGGCAGTGTGCGAGTGTGGAAGTTGCACAAAGAAAGTCTCGGACAGAAAGCAAAGAAAACAACACTGAAGACGACACAGATAGACAAAGAGAGCATAAAAAACGACTGAGACAGAGAGAAAGAGACAGGGGAGCAGCTGACTGGCTCAAACAGAACACTCTTTGTCTGAGTGCCAATGGGTCAGGAGTTCACCAGGGACAAATAATGCTAGCATGAGCAATAGCAAGGATAGAATTTATAACGGATAGTGCAAGGCTTTAGAAAATGCAACTTGGCTGCTTAAGTTACAAGATCTGTGTCAATATCTTCTTGATTGTTTAATAGCGTAACAAAGATTTAGTGGACAAGGGGGACATTTTAATATATTCATTATTTGCATTTAATCATTTGCAAATGTGCGTCTGTGTTGTTGAGGGGCACAGACACTGCCTTGTTTTTTTTCCCTCCTTTCTTTTTTTTTTCATTTAAGATTCCTGGGGCACTAATGGGGTAGATGCCACGGACTTCGGACTTCCGGGTTTCACACATCAGCGTCGTTTCCGGCCACTCTTGGTCGCGTTCCAACACTCGCACTCCCACCCCTGCGTCCCCCAGCCGAGGACGTCTAAACTCTCTGAAATGCTTCGGACAACTGAGACAGACACACTACGCACTCGCACCTGTCCACGGAATCGCAAGAAGTGGGACGCGGCCCCACACTTCGTAAACAGGAAACAAAGCTGATGTTTGAAAACCAGGAAGTCGGAAGTCCAGCCTCCTCCCTGGCATATACCCCATTTTTATTTGAATTTTCAAAAAGTACGAAAATAAAACTGAATGGAAACGCTAGAAATTAAAAAAAAGGGCCCAAAATTCGGAAATAAGTTTTTATGCTAGAAGGGGGTGGATTTTGAAGCGCATAGAAAAAAGGAAAATGCGAATTTTGGCTATGGAAAAAGGTTTTGCGAATAAACGCTGACAAGTCCCGTCTCACATTTTGACCAGACATGATGTCACACGTACGTCTGTATTCACAATGCAATGGCGGACGATAAAGTAAGGTATGTTGGGGGGGGACGAAACAGAAATCTTTTTGGAATTAATTAAAGACGCGAATATTAATACAAAAAACGCTACGGTTTATTAAGAATTACCAAAGCAAACTCATACAATGTCATTGCATGGCGCAGTCGCTTCCTGGTCTTCTTCGTCTTCTTTTAAATTACTGGTGAATCACATCTCTATAGTGTATAGCGCCACCTACAGCGGGGGAGTCCCCTCTCACTATTTGCAAAAGAAGAACAGATGGAAACGCGCAAAAGCCACATGTCCGTTTTGCGCATTTTCACTAAATTGACTTAAAAAATTCGAAACAATTGGATGGAAACCTGACTATTGTTTCCCTGCGTCCTGCTGTCGCTTCGTTATGTCGGTCGCTTGGTTTATCATGTGGATTATGGACTTTTTTGTTTTTGCCTGCCAGCGCCTTGTTTACTACCCCATTTTGTTTGATTAAAACATCTTTGGACTTCACCTCTGCCTCCTCGCACTGCTTCCCTGTACAACCACCCGCTAATCCTGACACCATGAGAAAAGCATAATATGTTGTTGTTTTTTTTAAAGAAATGATTCTAGAATGAACATTGAAAACCAAAATTACACACTGTACAATATGGCAAACAAAAGACCGACAACAAGGTCTTTTTGTGTACCCATGATTAACTCTTTGACTGCCAGACGTTTTCAGAAAAGGGATGCCGTGGGTGCCAGCCGATTTAAGCATTTTGACTGATCTTTCAAGGTCCACAGAAAATTATGTGTTTGGACTATGGAAACAAACATACTACCAAATGAAAGATTGGACTGTCATCTTTCATCAGAAAAAAAAAGTTTGTTTCTACCTTATTCCGTTTTTGAGTAATCAACAATAGAAAATGGTTAGTTTCACCTCTGTTTTGAAACAAACGTCTTTTAACGTCTTTGGCACTCCTCCTTAGGATTTTACTAAACGTTATTTAACGTTTTTGGCAGTCAAAGAGTTAAAAAACATGATTATAAATGTAATGTAAAAAGCATCATATCATATGCATAGAGTCCAGATTTCACACACCATAGCCAATATATTGCAGGCCTCTATCACACTTAGTGATTTGATGAATACGGTGTTTGTCATCCATTGTCTAGTTTAACCCATTAAGACCTTGAGCGCATTACCGTGTTTCTACCACTAGAGTTGGGAGCGCTCTAGCAATCTACTATCTTTAAAAACAGGAGAGCGGATATGTCATTTTGTTTTGACCAATTCTCGGTCTCTAAATGTATCAGAATATACTCAGGAGAGTGACGTGGGCCTCGTAGCATGTCTTGGAATTTTATTTGAGCATTCTTTATGAAATAAATGACGGGGGTTGATGACGGCGCAAGAGGCATTCGAGTCAGTGTAACCAGTCGACATTGACATATTGTTAAGAAATATGTTTGCAGACAATGACGATGTTGAAAATTTAAACTGCTTTGAAACGGAATGGACGACAAATAATTACCAATTGATTCCCCGAAGTTTTTACAACTGCGCTCCAGTGTTGAAGCTAAATATACCCGCAGATGTGACACAGTTGTTTGTTGATTTAAAAAATATATATAGATTTAAGGTTTATAATACTAAACTTAGGTTTGTGTGAACATCACATGTGTAAGCTCTAAAATGTTTTTGGAATTGTTTCTATCTGCTTCAGGAGCTGAGATATCAATTATTTAGTATTGACAATATTGTTAAATATCCAGGAAAACTTGAGGTTTTCGGGGGTGATTCACCCATTGTTTTTAGACGGCATGTTTTGGCAGGCGCTTTAGGCCTTAATGGGTTAAGCTTATTTACTCTGAGTCTCAGTGTAATATTTGTGAAGTTTCTGATCATAGGATTACTTAGTGATACACTTATTTTGTCACAAATGTACGGTGGCTCTTAGTAGTAGTTTTATCTTCCTCAACTGTTGAGTTATAACAGACCATAAAAAATTCCTTATGCTCCAATGTACCGGTAGCCTACAAGTTATAGGTCACATTAATAATGGAAAATGTTTTGAAAATATTTATCTTAAGTCTCATTGGTTAAATCTGTGCCAGAGTTAGTTACTATTACTCATCAGAGGCAAAAGATAATTTTTAAAACGGATTAGATGTCTGTATATTTAATAATTCTGGATTTCCCATAAGGTAAAATGTTTGTGTAATTACACAATCCTGTTGATTGTCCCTTTTTAGATTTGTAAATGTTGTGTATTTTCTTTTATTTTAATCAGTTTTTTTCCCCTCAGCTACAGAAGGATGCACTTAAGGGGAGTTTATCTTAAGAATGACTGTTAATTGGCTGAACTGGACCAGTTTAATGTGCTGTGGGTCTTGTTACATCCCAGAGTTAAGCTCATATACTGGAGACTAGGACACTGGAGACTTCTTTAAATTTTTCTCTCATAGCCCCATTGTACCCACCCAACCCCCACAGATCCTTTTTTGCTCAGAAATAGGCTAAACAAGAAAAGATAAAGCAATATGAGTTCCTGGGAGCTGGTAAAGGAAGAAGACGGCTTCACAGAAAAATAAGGATATCAAAGCGTTAGATCAATACGCATATTTGCACACACACGTGGATTCATCTGGATACACATATTAGGTGTAAACTATTCATTTATGGCATACTATTTCCACAAGGAAACACACACACAGCATGTTATCTCCTTTTCATCATACAAACAGTTCAGCTTGTAGATACAACATGCAGGAACAGATTCATATCTGGACTCATTTCCTTTCTACACACAAAAATACACAGTCCCTCCCTCCCCTTGCAACGACAAAACCACTAAATCGTATGGTGAAATGAAGACAGCTTTGCTAGATGGTATTCACATTTAGAAATCACATTCAAACTGTAAGACAATGCTAAGAACACACAAAAGGCTGTGAAGTTTTTTTGTTTTTTTGAACAAAAGTCACCTTGAAAGTAGGCAAACCCCCCTTCCCGCCCCCATGCCACTAATCCATACATTGCATAACACAGCAAACACTCCCTTCACATTCACATTCACACTGCAGAAAAAAACATGGGGGAGAGCATGGGGGTGGGGTGAAAATGCCCAAAATAGAAACGGGCAAAGCGATTCATTCATAAAGTCAGGAGGTGAGGATGCAAGAAGGTAATACTTAGGCAAATCATATACACCATGTGGGGCTATAGGTTGAAATGTATTGTGTTGGTTTGCCACCTAAATATAAGAGGCACCACTCAAAACCAATTCAACAACAACATGTGCCAATGTAAAGAGCAAATGTAGATGCTAATAGAGTACAGGGTTTGGCATTTGTGTTAGATTACATCATTTCTTAACCCAGTGGCAATTCACCAGACAGTTATCATATTTTAGTTTTGTCCTCATTTATGACAAGCAATCTAATCTAAATCCAAATGTACATAATTACATTTGCTCCACTTTGTTCTCCCTTCGTGACTCCATGGTTCATCCCTCTTGTTTGTTTTTATTCACCCGCTTATCTTTGTTTTTAAATCCACTCGCTCCAGGCTATCTTTCTCAATTACATCCAATTTCCACATCATTTTGTCTTTCCTTCCATCATCTTCCACTCAAATCACGTCCCATCCCTTCGGTTTATCCCGACCTCCCATCAGCCTTACCAGGTGTGAGCTACCGTGAAGCGTCGCCTCTGTCTGATGCTCTTGTTGACCATCAGCTTGCGGAAAAGCCGCGGGGAGCTCCGTGGGGAAAGTTTAGGGGATGTGGCGCCCCGTTTCCCTCCCACCACACCAGGGACCTTGGGGGGCTCCAGTTCGAGATGCATATGCTCCTTGAATGTCCGAATGCAGGAGTCCATGTCAACACTCAGCTCGTTTGAGGACATCGCTGTGGCCTGGATGACTTTCAATTTCTGTCCAAAGTCAGCTGCTCAGTCTTCCTCTTGATTCGTACGTGTACACCCGAGGAAAGGCCAGCACACCTTTTGTGTTCTTATATTTGCCTCGACGCTGTTGGGCTGTCTAGGGAAGAGCCAGACAGCAGTCATGCCCACTCCTTTTCTCTGCTGCACTGTGCTCTTCTGTTTGTCATCCTTTCATCAGAGGATCTCCAAATTGAACTCCTTGGAGGACACAAGAATTGAGTGCTTGTAAGTTGTCACCCTCCTGGTCTGGATGACTCGTAAGTTGCTTCTTGCTGTGTTTCTGTGTCACTCTCCGCTTCTGCTAAAAGCGCATCCCACGACCAACTCTTTCTCGCAGTCCATCCACGCAGTTTGATTCTGGAGAGGACCTTATGAAAGATTCAGAGAGGCTTAAAATTGCTTCCTCCTGTCTTGCTCCGTTCTCTCCATCAACTATTGGCTGACCTCCTCGGTGGGAAACAGCCCTCACCTTCCTGCAGGCATTCCCGGTGTGGTGCAGGGTGACTCTAACTAGGTAGAGCCCAGAGTCAGATTGCTTGTCACTTTCGCATGCAGAGCGGCGAGCGCAGCGCAACACGCAGGGAAATGCTTCACTTGCTCTTTCATTCAGGATACGCACAGCTGAGGAGCTGAGAGCAAGCATGCAGCGAGCGCAAGCCACGCCTTCGCTGGAAATGATTGGCCGGCTGCCGGAGTGACGACATGCTGGCATGCTCGGTAACAGGTTGTCTGACTTATTTATTATTATTTTCCTATAGAGGGGATTTGTGGTAATTCTGATGATATTGTGACCTTTAGCGAGACAGGAAAGCAGCAAGTGTAGGCCAAGGGAAAAAATATTCGCACAAGCGATTAAGGCAAACAGCTTAATGGGGTTCCGGAATTGAAACACACACGATGCTCAAAAGGTCAGCTGATTTGAATAAACGCTTGCATGCAATTGCACATAGAAGTCTTTTGAAATAAGGCCTATTTTAATTTTAATTATTCACCAACATTGTACTATCACATTCTGTCTCTTAATCTCACACTCTCACACACAATTTAATGCATATGTAATGTACTTTGCTGTGAATGGAAGCAGTCTAACCATTTCCACACAAAGAAAGGAAGAGACAACAGAGGGGCAAAACGTGAATTTGAAAACACTTAATCTGTGTATCTGATTGTTTCTCGTAAAGTAAGCGTTTAAAGAATGAAACCACAGGGCTAATATGTGGTTCAGACATTTGTATGTGTTAAGCCAACAACTCCTCAAGTAGAATGGCAGGCAGAGGCTCTGCCGAACAGTTAAGAAAGGCAAAAATAACCATGGGCGGTTGTGCAGTGGAACCTACGCGTTGAAATTACCCTGAAGACGTTCATTTTGTAATTGCTGTAGTGCAGTCGTTAGCTAAGATAGGATGGATTTAACTACAGGAAGCACCGGATTCTGATTTCATGCCTATATTCGATTTCTTCAAGTTTCAGTGAAGCAGTAGAACATGCAAAGTCTGAATCAATGAGGGCTGTAGCTCCTCGGGTAAGTTGGTCCACAATACTGTGTCGATTGGTGAAAGGTGGCAAAAAAAGGCAGAGAATAGACTCACCATTTTGGTATATATTCGGAAAAAAACACATTCAGTTAAAATAAAGACTATAAAAGTAGGTCTTGGAGTGTGGTTTCCTAAATAAATGTTCTTTGCTGCCATCAGGTCTCAAAGAAGACTGAAGAATATGAATATGACATACTGTATACGTAGATCCTTGCCCATTAAAAGACTGATAAAAAAAAATATATATTCTGAGCAGGATAAGTAACTGAAAAGACACTTACTTAGGAATACTGCAAAAATAACGGCTACATCACACAGTGAAACCTTAGCAGCAAGGAGAATATGCGTGGGACTTTTTTATGCCAGGGGGAGGTCTTGCATGTCTAACAGTAGGTCAGGTGCAGGTGATGGGTGTGGGGGGGGTCTTTGTGTCGGGCCAATGTCCTGAGATGAGAGACCTTAATGTAGAGTCTCCAGTTATATAACCTCCATTCTTCTTAACTACCTCTTTCATACCACAGCTCTCGCTTGTGAGGGCAAACAACAGTGCATTGTGGCCCAGATTAGAAGTCATAAATGGAGACACAAAGGTTTGTGGAGTAAGAGAGTAAAAAGGGAGAGTGGAAAAAAGCTCAGACAACAGAAGACATTTAGCCAAGAATAATGACAGAAAAAGAGTGAACATGAAAAGGGGAACAAATACGGCTGAAAGCTTCAAAGAGACTTTTTATTCCAAAGTCACGTTTTCCTTGTGGAGTTTTAATTAAGATATACTTGCATTAAGGATTGTTACAGTAAACACATGGATGGATGGATGGATGGATGGATGGATAGATGCGTCAAATTGATTCAAATAGTGGATCGCTCCCTTTTTGACTCAAATTGGATAATTTTTTACCTGTTTTTAGAGTGATTGGATGGATGGATGGATGGATGATGGATGGATGGATAGATGCGTCAAATTGATTCAAATAGTGGATCGGTTACTTTTTGACTCAAATTGGATAATTTTTTACCTGTTTTTAGAGTGATTGGATGGATGGATGGATGGATGGATGGATGGATGGATGGATGGATGGATGGATAGATGCGTCAAATTGATTCAAATAGTGGATTAGTTCCTTTTTGACTCAAATTGGATAATTTTTTTACCTGTTTTTAGAGTGATTGGATGGATGGATGGATGGATGGATGGATGGATGGATGGATGGATGGATGGATAGATGCGTCAAATTGATTCAAATAGTGGATCGGTCCCTTTTTGACTCAAATTGGATAATTTTTTCCCTGTTTTTAGAGTGATTGGATGGATGGATGGATGCGTCAAATTGATTCAAATAGTGGATCGGTCCCTTTTTGACTCAAATTGGATAATTTTTTACCTGTTTTTAGAGTGATTGGATGGATGGATGGATGGATGGATGGATGGATGGATGGATGGATGGATGGATGGATGGATGGATAGATGCGTCAAATTCATTCAAATAGTGGATCGGTCCCTTTTTGACTCAAATTGGATAATTTTTTACCTGTTTTTAGAGTGATTGGATGGATGGATGGATGGATGGATGGATGGATGGATGGATGGATGGATGGATGGATGGATGGTTAGATGCGTCAAATTCATTCAAATAGTGGATCGGTCCCTTTTTGACTCAAATTGGATAATTTTTTACCTGTTTTTAGAGTGATTGGATGGATGGATGGATGGATGGATGGTTGGATAGATGCGTCAAATTGATTCAAATAGTGGATCAGTCCCTTTTTGACTCAAATTGGATATTTTTTTTACCTGTTTTTAGAGTGATTGGATGGATGGATGGATGGATGGATGGATGGATGGATGGATGGATGGATGGATGGAAATACGGACAGCCGGATGGATGGATCACTCTAAAAACAGTTGGATCAAAAATAACCCAATTTTGGGTCAAAAAAGGACCAACCCCGTACTGGGTCAATTTCACCCAAACTTTTGGCCTGTTTTGTAACAACTCAGAGAATTGGATCATTTTGGTGGGTCAAACTGACCCACGTAGTAGATCAAATGGGTAATTTTTAACTAAACTGTTTTTAGAGTGATTGGATGGATGGATGGATGGATGGATAGATGCGTCAAATTGATTCAAATAGTGGATCGGTCCCTTTTTGACTCAAATTGGATAATTTTTTACCTGTTTTTTAGAGTGATTGGATGGATGGATGGATGGATGCGTCAAATTGATTCAAATAGTGGATCGGTCCCTTTTTGACTCAAATTGGATAATTTTTTACCTGTTTTTAGAGTGATTGGATGGATGGATGGATGGATGGATACACGGATGGATGGAAATATGGACAGACGGATGGATGGATCACTCTAAAAACAGTTGGATCAAAAATAACCCAATTTTGAGTCAAAAAAGGACCAACCCCGTACTGGGTCAATTTCACCCAAACTTTTGGCCTGTTTTGTAACAACTCAGAGAATTGGATCATTTTGGTGGGTCAAACTGACCCACGTAGTAGATCAAATGGGTAATTTTTAACTAAACTGTTTTTAGAGTGATTGGATGGATGGATGGATGGATGGATAGATGCGTCAAATTGATTCAAATAGTGGATCGGTCCCTTTTTGACTCAAATTGGATAATTTTTTACCTGTTTTTTAGAGTGATTGGATGGATGGATGGATGGATGGATGGATGGATGCGTCAAATTGATTCAAATAGTGGATCGGTCCCTTTTTGACTCAAATTGGATAATTTTTTACCTGTTTTTAGAGTGATTGGATGGATGGATGGATGGATGGATGGATATACGGATGGATGGAAATATGGACAGACGGATGGATGGATCACTCTAAAAACAGTTGGATCAAAAATAACCCAATTTTGGGTCAAAAAAGGACCAACCCCGTACTGGGTCAATTTCACCCAAACTTTTGGCCTGTTTTGTAACAACTCAGAGAATTGGATCATTTTGGTGGGTCAAACTGACCCACGTAGTAGATCAAATGGGTAATTTTTAACTAAACTGTTTTTAGAGTGATTGGATGGATGGGTGGCTGGATGGATGGATGGATGGATGGATGGATGGATGGATGGATGGATGGAGGTCAAAAATGGACCAACCCGCTACTGGGTCAATTTGACCCAAACATTTGGCTTGTTTTTGTAATTTTCTGTGTTGTTCAACAACCCAGAAAACTGTGTCATTTTGTTTGGATGAGGGGACAGATTATTTTGTCAGTTTAGATTTTTTCTTTTTTTGGTCAACTTTGAAAGATTTCCCTCAAAAATAAATGCTGCATGTATACAAATGAAATCCATCTCAATCAACACCATAGGCTTCTATTATTGTTTGGTGGTCATTTTGTCCTTGACCACCACTTCCTCCCGCCTGTATTTTGACCTTTTATTTAGTTTGGGCCTGTTGGGGGCGTTTCTGGGCAGAGACGCTTGGGCCCACCTATGTCTCCACTCCCCTCATGTGATTCCTATGTCTTGTCTGCAAATGCAAATTTGACTGTGCGAACCAAGGTTTACGATTTTCACATTCTCAGACTAAAAACTGAAAGTCAGAAGGATGTTTTCGAGTTTTACTGGAGCCACAGCGCGTTCCTGTCATTTGGATAGAGTAAAACGGTCATCTCAGCTGTTTTCGATCGGTCATGGTCATACGACAATATCAAACAGGAAACTTAGTAAAGAATCAGGACAGAACATGGACCATCCAGACAGAGGAGCGGGTCCATTTGTAGGGCAGCAGAACTTGCTGTGCCCCTCCATATAATCTTCTTGTTGGTGTTGTTTTTTTTCTGCACAAATTGCTCTCACGCAACTCTAGCCAAAAGCTTCTGCTTCTCAATTTTGTAGTTTTCTACAAAAGCATGATGGGCTGTAGTCTTGCAAATAATAACAAATAATAAATGTGAGCAGGTGTGAGATGATAGCTCTCTCAAATCTTCTCAAAATCTTCCAACGTACGGTTTAAATTACACAATTTCTCTTGGGAGTTTCACAGTGTTCAGTAAGGTGCTGCTGACCCAGACATTTAACAATCAAGCGAACTGAAGGAGACATACTGCCTCTCAGTAGCTGTGAAAATAGAGGATGCTCACCATTGTAAATACCCAAAATGTCTGCCAGAGAATGACATACACCTTCCCTGCCATGAACACTACAAATTGGGCTGAGCTGCATCTAACAAAAGGAATGACGACAGATATGAGGACGTCATCATATCCTCAAAGGACCTGAGCCAATGAGCGTGCATCCCTGTAGGATGAGAGAGGGGAGGGGAAAAAGCCTTTCCAAATATTTATTTTCATAGACTTATTATGATCACATCTTCCTCACTCCAAACCCTCATAAGTTGTAAAGTGTATGTTTCCTCATAAGGTAGGATAACATAACAGGAAGGGTATGCGTTATTATTTAATTTTTTTTTCTGATGATGTAAGTCAAACTGTGTCCTATGTTTTTACTGCTCTCTTGTGGTAGAAAGTGGCACTGCAACTCCACAAAAACCTCAGGAATAAAACACAATTTTAACAGAGGGGAGAAAGTGAATTAAATATTGGTCTTTGAAGAGATGAAGGCAACAGGAAAAAAAAAATCTCCTCCTAACATAAAATACCCCAGAGCAGCATTTTTATCAGAACAGTGCTTTTGTTCAAATAACATTTGTATCGAAAGAAACAATGCATTCACACTGACTTGTTGATCGGATTGGTCCTTGATGTGTTGGATCTTCATAAAAAATGAAAGTCGAATACAATGGTGCCCCAAAATATTGTAGGTAGCTCACACAAATATGTCAGAGCTTTTTAAATAGAAGAATAATGGTAGCCTACTGTACGGTGTATGGCCTACATATCCGACTTGGGTGTCACTGGAAAATAAATGGATGGTTCTAAATTGGGGAACATTTCAATCATTGTGTGTTGCAACAGTGTGTGGCGAACATTTGTTGAGACTTGTAGTCCAAGCAGCCAGAATATATATATTTTAAAAAAAACACACACACACACAACAACAACAAAAAAAACCTCAAATTTGAATAGCATCTGGTACATTCCTGATATTTTGTTATTCACATTCTGGAATGGATTACACCAGATGGTCGACTTTGTTATGACTACTTAATATGTACTGGATCAATGTTTGCTTGTTGTTTCATATTGTTGTTCTGTCACAAAACATTGCTTCTTTCAATTCTCCAAAACGTACTCACTATTCAGGGTCAACCGGCGTGATGTCTATCCTGGGAGGGGCTCCAAAGGGTAAAGATGTAGGTCGGGACATGACCTCATGGTCAGGTGTCCGAGCCCTCTCCCCCTGGCGCCATGACAACGGCGGCAGCTGCAGGTTGCCAGATAAACGCCTCCGCCCTCTGCGCAGGTCCACCCCCAGTGTGCATGTCGGGGACGTGAACGACTCGCTGAGACAGCAATTTGACTGCTCTTTGCCATCCTGAAAAGACACATGAAGCAATGAGGCCATTTTGGATTTGTTAGGTTACATAATGCTGTTATAGTACTAATTAGGATTTTTTTAAAAGAACATTAATAGAAGCAATGTGGAACTTTCTCTCTGTGGATATCCTCAAAAATTTAATTACTCAAGTTACAGTATTTATTTATTTTTTCCATTGGTATATCATAAGTCTTCCCACTAAGGGGCACTAGAACTCTGTTTAAGCATGTGGACATACTTGAGAACTACTGTATGATGTTGTTTTTGTTAGGGTTTGAAGACAACTTTGCCCTAAAGTTGATTTTTTTTCTTCTTCTGCACTTTCTTTATATATCTTTATCTTTTGTTGGTTTTATTGATTGACAGATTTGTTTTTTGTCTTCCATTTACAACTGCTGCTCAGTCTCTTGTGCTCATTAACCTGAGTGAATGAAGCTGGACATGCTGTAGGTTACTAATCTAGTAGTGATAGACCAATATGTTTTTTTGGAAGGCGGATGCCGATGCCGATGCCAATTATTAGTAGTCAAGGAGACCGATAACCGATATTTCAAGTCGATATTCATTTGCAGTAAAAGAGAAAATATTAGCGTCAGAATTAAAAAATATATATATATATACTTTTAATTTTAAACATATAAAGAATTGACCGTTTTTGTTTAAAAATATAACAAAACAAAAAAAGTTTTCTACTGTAAAAGTAGTTTCCCAAAATTTCAACATAATTTCTTAATTTTATTTTATATTTGATTATTTTTTTAAATAAAAAGTGTAGGGAGTTCCCAGTGTCAGCATCATTTTTTCTAAAGTGGAAATTTAAATAAATCCATAAATGAAAAGTTACCTTTATCTCACTGAACGACAAATGCATGCAAATGTAGCTCATTTAGGGTTTTCGTCAGGGTTTGTAAAAGTTTTCAAAAGATCTTTGCAGACAATAAGGAATTGTCCGAATATGTTTAAAATGTCTTTGCAACAAGTAAAAATGGTCTGTGAACATCTTACAAATCCTGATGAAAACCCTCAATTTGCTGCGCTCGCAAGCATTCACCACTCAGCGAGATATCATCTTTATTGGTCTTCAAATTCGTAAAAAGGCTGATGCCGATATTTGTAATGCTGATGTAATTATGAGGGACATGGCTAAGATACAGTAAATGCATATAGTGGATGAATATGAATGTAATTTTCATAAAGCAGTAAATTGAAATTCCTAAACAAGCACATCGAGGCTTGCATTGGCACGAAAATCTGGATATTTCAGGATATATATGGATTTTTACGTTCGAGTGCAGCTGCGCTGTCCACGAAAACAGTCTTGGTCATCATGGGATTACTAATAATTGAGACTGTGACACAAAAAGTGTCACACTTTTTATTCTAATGAGCTAAGCGCCTCTTCACCTACTTCATCAGCTCAGTGATACTTGACAAAGCACACACAGCTAAGACCATGGGCGTAGTTGAGAGGTTCTGAATTAGACTCCTCTGCGCCTTGACTTTTAAGAGCAACTCAATTCAATTCAATTGCATTTCAACCTATCGTAATACGTGTTTCCAAGTTGCCCGTTGCTGTGCGAATAAAGTGCAATACAACAGATCATCAAAAATATGGAGCAAAGTAAGTGCTCTCAGTAGTGTAATAATAATAATAATAATAATGATAATGGGGCCACCAAAGTGTTTCCCTGAAGACTGAGGTCTGGTTTGGATTGAGTCGGTCATTCTTGTCATGTCTTGCAGATCAAAAGCTGTGAGAATTTTGATACAATATACAGTATGTCATTAATTAAAATGTGAAATCGGTGAGGCTGCTCTGGTTTTGTTACAATTTTTTTGCTTGTGGGAACACAATGGTGAAAAAAAAAAAAAAAAGAGTACAGGTGAACAGTATTGTTACCTACAGTATAGCATGCTTGCTTTAATTCCAGAAACTCTCTCTCTCTCTCTCTCTCATCAGAATTTGTACTCACTGTTTCACAGACATCTTCCCCCCTAATAATAATACATGATATGGAGATGGTAGTAGTACTGTGAAAATATTAACGGTTGTCATGTGAACCCCACAACACACAACTGCCACTAGGCTACCAAGACTGACATTGAGAAAGATGGCATTCAAATAACTTCAAGGACCAGCTATTGACATGTCGTCTGTTCTCTCAGGTAGAAATGACCTGACAAAAAGGGAAGTGGCCAAAACAGGTGGAGACAAATACAAGACAAATGGAGTGAATTTCCTTGTTGTCTGATGGCTTTTATAACACCGGTTTTATAACACCACACACCAAACATTTCTTCAATATTGTATTGTATTTATAAAAAATAAAAAAAAGTAGACCATTTGATACACATTTATTTGTTTGATATACTTGCTGCACAAACAGGCCATCTAGTGTGGTGATTCCCAAGCAACAATACTAGTAAAATAATTAGCCTACTAACGTACAATGGCTGCCATTGAGAGTAATTAGTAACCTAGCATGTTTCCATATCTAAAATAGAGTCTGAATAGTGTGATTAAAGTAACTATTGAAAGACTTACTGCATTACTTTGTGACATAAAGTTGGCAAAACACACACTGCAGAATGTCTATCTTCAGGGAAAACAACAGCAAACAATTGCCACTAGATTGCAGGAGAGCGCATCATGAGGTGAGAGTCAGTGATCACCACACCAAATTCAGACAATACATCCGTATTGGCTCACCCACCCCCACCAAAGCCCTAATCACTGGAAACACTTGCCACTTTGATGCCAAGGCAACATAGCCACAAGGAGGAAATGACGAGATGAGCTGAGAAAACAGCACCTGCTTTCCATCAAGGAGGAGGGATTGAGAGGGCGGCAAGAGGAAAAGATTGAAAGTGGGCTCTTGGTCAGAGAGAATGAGGATGAAAGATAGATGGAACAAGCAGGATGAGCTGGTAGGGGAAGGACTTTCTGAGAGGGAGGCTAGGAGAGTGGCGTAAAGAGGCAACACAATAAATTGATTAGGATTACATATATGAAATAAGACGTTCATCTGCGGCTGTGGATAATCTATGCACAATTTTATAAGTACTGAGCTTTTCCTACACACAACATGAATAGAAACACCCACCTGTGCTTGCAACTGCACATGCTGAAGCTCATGTAGCTGCAAGGTGTGACCTCTGTGTCCTTGTTAGATTAACCACTGGAATCATCAAGCTTAAAGGCTTGGAAAATTGCTTTAGCATACTGTTGTTTCTTGATGAGGCTTAGGCCTACTCAATCAAGATATTTGAGAAAACTTGGACAGTATGTAACCTAAGGTGACCAACCGTCCTGCGTAGCGTGGGCACGCACAGCGTTTGAAGCTCAATTCATGCGTCCCACAAATATAATAATAATAATAATAATAATAATAATAATAATAATAATAATAATAATAATAATAATAATAATAATAATAATAAACTTTTATCAGTTTTGTGCGATACTGTCAGCCGTAACCATGACAACAACAAGGCGTAGCCACGGACTTTTATATACAGTAGTCAGTCTGTGTGAGTCGCTCACAAAAAGTCCCCCGTTGCCTTCACGGCCGCCGGTGTTGTTGTGTATTATTGGACGGGCTAGCTGAAGATAGCAACTTGAGGCTAACAAACAATCCCGTGTGATGGTCACGTTTTTTTTTTTTGTTTGTTTGTCTTTTCGTCATCACAGCATTCTAGTTATGCCGGCCGGACCCGTTGGCATGGGCGGGCATTGGGAGGTCCATGCCTTCCCTGGCAGTCAGCCGTGCCCGCCCTAGCTGTTTTAAGAGGCCTCGCCAACTATCTATTCTTCCTATCAGCAACGTAAACTTGCGCCAATGCACCTTCTATTTCAAGTAAAGCATGGCGTGTCAGGTAACCAGATATTTCTTTTCAAGTTTGGCTTTGATTGACAGCTAAAGCTAGCCAATGACAATCGAGATCGGGGTGGGGGAGTGGGGTATACGGGGAGACGCGCGCTCTGGAGACGCGCATCAGACAAATCTACTTCCGGGTTAACGAGCAGCGCGCGCACCCGCTGTTTCAATGACCGAGCAGTGTGCAAGTCATGCCGCTGTCTTTTTGTGGATTAAAACAAGTGATGCAAAGCAACGTATTGTAATGGCAGTCCACTGGTTACAACGTTCACATGTGAGTGGCAAACTTATTTTAATCAGTCAAGCCACACGTCACATGCATGGAGAAATTGTATATTAATGCGGTCAACTTATATTGGAGCATAAAATTACTATCACTAAGCATAGTTGCAGTACAATGTGAGTTTTCTTTTATTGCCAAGTTTGTTAACGTTGATAACTGTCATTAAGTTCTAATAAAAAACACACACTTAACACATCCTTTTGGATTGATATTTTGCTAAGATTTCACTGACCCATATATCGTTTTTGTATATTATCAACATATCTCAACTCAACTTTATTTATAAAGCACTTTAAAAGTATTCATTGCTGCATACAAAGAGCTGTACATGGAAAAGAAATTAGTCTTGCAGTAGAGACAAGTGAAAGAAAAAAACACAAAATCAAATTAATTATAATAAATATAATTAGCAGGTAAGTATACAAGGCAAATAGAATTTAGATGAACAAACTAGTAACAAGACATAGGGAAGTGAATAAGTATATAAAACAAGTATCAATAAAATAACGCAAAATATAGAAGGCACCCTAAAACACTGAAACGATGCGAAGTCTCTTGCTGAGTCAAAGGCCAAAGAATAGAGATGTCTGGCAAAAATATTGAGATATGATATTTTGTCCATATCACCCATCCCTAAATCTAAAAAGCAAATTAAGGCAACTGCTCGCCACTCGCAGATAAAAGGGCCTGGGTCACAGAGAGTCATTCATTCAGACATGGTTGTTTTTATGTGTGCACCCCTAAATTTTCTTCCTGTGCTCCTAAAATTTTAAGCTAGGGGCAAAAAAATGTTAGTCTGCAGCCCTGATGTATATGCTAGAAATGGGTAAACCACCATCAGCGAGTCTGCCCAAGGGGAGAAGTGTCCCACGTTGTCCCTCAGAAACATAGCCCTTGTCCCGCCTTGTGCATTTTAGCAGTTGGTCCCTAATGTAACCTAAGATTTCAGGTGCTTCTTGATAAATAGATGAGATAGGAGAGAAATGTGTGACACTCATGCTCAATGCACGAGCTAAGATAGATAGATAGATAGATAGATAGATAGATAGATAGATAGATAGATAGATAGATAGATAGATAGATAGATAGATAGATAGATAGATAGATAGATAGATAGATAGATAGATAGATAGATAGATAGATAGATAGATAGATCACAACCCAAGGCCCTCTGTAAACTTTAATGACATATTAGCAAGTGGGAATCATTTGCAGAAAATGCTGCATTGAGGACATGCATAAAGTCAATGGAGATTTATATGTCCGGAGGGAAAGTGTGTATTTGTATGGACGCGGCACAAAAGTCCATTAATCACATTTCTTTAATGACATCCCATTTTGCTCACAGCCTTTAAACCGTATAGAGCTTATTTACATTTTATCTTAGGTCTGACATAATTTATCAGCCAGTGCTACTGTGCATTCGGCGACATCAATACAAGCAAACATTTTAGTTGATTGGGCTGTAAATATAACATCATTTACATAACATGGAATCACTTAGTGGACGTGTGTGTGGGTGGCTCAAAGAATTGTATACCTTAGAGAGACTAGCATGTAATCTATGACTCAATGTTTCTATATATACCTATCTGTAATATTTTTTGTTAGTACTCCCCGGTCTAACACTCCCCTAAACAGCATGTGCATGTAAACCAAACACATAAAGCTGAAATGACTTAAATTGCCTTCAGCCAATTTTACTGTAAGTGCTTTTATGTTCAAGGGTTAGACTAGCCAAATTCATCAAACGTCACATGTTCTGCTCTCCAGAGAAAGTGGGCAATTTATTCTCTTGTCACAGACAGGGGAGATTTGGCTATTTCACAGCCATAAAGAATTCCATCCATCCATCCATCTATCATCTACCACTTATCCGGGGTCAGGTCGTAGGGGCAGCAGCTTTAGCAGGGAAGCCCAGACTTCCCTCTCCCCAGCCACTTCAACCAGTTCCTCCGGCGGGATCCCAAGGCGTTCCCAGGCCAGCTGACAGACATAGTCTCTACAGCAGGGGTGCTCAAGTTCGGTCCTCGAGAGCCCCTATCCAGCCTGTTTTCCATGTTTCCCTCCTGCAGCACAGCTGAATCTAATGATCAGCTAATCAGCAAGCTTTACAGAAGCCTGATAACAATCCTGATCATGAATCAGGTGTGTTAGTGGAGAGAAACATGGAAAACAGGCTGCATAGGGGCTCTCGAGGACCGAACTTGAGCACCCCTGCTCTACAGTGTGTCCTGGGTTGTTTCCGGGGCCTCCCGCTGGTGGGACATGCCCGGAACACCTCTCCAGGTAGGCGTCCCGGAGGTATCCGAACCAGATGCCCTAGCCATCTCAACTGGTTCCTCTAAACGCGGAGGAGCAGCGGCTCGACCCTGAGTCCCTCCCGGATAACCAAGCTTCTCACCCTATCTCTAAGGGAGAGCCCGGACACCCTGCGGAGGAAATTTGTGTCTGGGATCTTGTTCTTTCGTTCACTACCCACAGCTCGTGAGCATAGGTGAGAGTAGGAACGTAGATCGACCGGTAAATCGAGAGCTTTGCCTTTCGACTCAGCTCCTTCTTCACCACAACGAACCGATACAGAGTCCGCATCACTGCACACGCTGCACCGATCTGCCTGTCGATCTCCCGCTCCCTCCTACCCTCACTCGTGAACAAGACCCCAAGATACTTGAACTCCTTTACTTGGGGCAGGATCTCATCCCCGACGCAGAGGGCACTCCACCCTTTTCCAACTGAGGACCATGGTCTCGGATTTGGAGGTGCTGCTTTTCATCCCAACTGCTTCACACTCGGCTGCAAACCGCTCCAGTGAGAGGCGAAGATCACAGGTCTGCATAAAGCAGAGATGCAATGTTGAGACCACCACACCGGACCACCTCAATGCCTCGGCTGCGCCTTGAAACTGGCCATAAAAGTTATGAACAGAATCGGTGACAAAGGGCAACCTTGGCGGAGTCCAACCCTCACTGGAAACAAATTCCACTTACTGCTAGCAATGCGGATCAAACTCTGATATCGGTCGTACAGGGACCGAACCTCTTCTTCTTCTTCTCCAAGTCCATCCACCCTCAAAGAGGAGGGTGTAGAGAGGTGGGCCTCTGTTCCACGTCCGGGATGAAAAACACACTGCTCCTCCTGAAGCCGAGATTCAACTTCCCAACAGACCCTCCTCTCCAGCACCCCTGAATAGACCTTACCAGGGAGGCTGAGAAGTGTGAGCCCTCTATAGTTAGAACACACCCTCCCTCAAACGAAGATGTGTCTGTGGAATTGAGGAGGTCTTTGAAGTATTCTCCTAACCGATTCACGACGTCCCGAGTTGAGGTCAGCAGTCAGTAGAGCACTAGACTCTTAATCTCAGGTTCGTGGGTTTGAGCCCAAATTTGGAGGGTGTTTGTTTTGTGTGATATTTTCTCGTATTTGTCATAGCTTTGTCTATATATCCAAAAACAGTACTGATCCTTCAGATTCCCAGTTAGCTCAGTCGGTAGAGCACTAGACTCTTAATCTCAGGGTCTTGGGTTCAAGCCTTACATTGGGAGGTTGCAGCACCATTGCAAAAGAATTGACGATGAGAATAGAAAAAAAGAATTGAAGATTTTGGAGCGACGAGGTTTTATTTAGTGGCAGCTCCCATTGTCGTTATCAGAGGACTAGCTACAAAGTATCTGTCCGTCAGCCCAAGCCCACCCAACCAACGACCCGTCTGTCCAATCTATCTATCTATCTATCTTACTCTTCTCATTCAACGCCGTGGGAACTGTGCATGGCCGATTAATATTTTGCAATGGTAGGTCCCACCGGTCCATGTTTGGGCTGTCAGAACAGCAAACCCGTGGGAGTAGCATACTTTACACTTCTGTGCATGCACAGTAGGAAATTACATAATGGGTTAGGGGTTAAGGTTGGGGTTAGTGTTCCAGATAGAGAATACAAAGCGGCAGTGATGCCGTCATATGGGTGACAGAACACCAGCCGTTCCCGATGGTGTCTGGTCGCCTCTTTCACTAATCACTATCCGAGTCCCCACACCTCCAGCCTCCAACTGCTTTCCCGGTGGACCAAATCAAGGCTCCTTGATGGTCGCTGCCTTCAGTGGGAGTCTCATAACCAGCCGCTTACCGTGCTAGCAGGTCACGGTTGCCAGATACTCTGTCAAATATTCCCCACAATGTACTGTAAACTGTTTTTACTTTGCTGAAAAATCAGGAGATTTGCAGGAGAAGTGACTGATCGGCTGCCACGTGGAAGATAGGGTTGAAATTTGGGAGTCCCCCGCCTGAGTCGGGAGAGTAGGCAAGTATGCCACAGCAGGAGGCTGACGACCATGCAGAGCAGACGTAGACGCTCCAACAAATCAGACAACGGACGGATGAAAAAAAAAATGTTCACTAAAAACTTCAAGGTTGTATGGCAATAGAATAAGAATGCATTTATGTTGTATGTGGTGCATCCCACACAAATATCCGATTGAGTACAATTTAAAAAATTAAAGAAAATATTACCTAGTTGATTTAAACAATGTTCTGTTCAGCTTAATAGCTTGTTTGGGTGAGTCAGAGTGTGTATGTGTGTTGGAGCAAGTGAGTGTAGGAGTGTCAAGAGATTTATTAACATTTAACTTTTCTTAAACCAAAGCAGGAAACAACTTTCTAACATCTGATCTGTGGTAATTTTTCCCCATCTTATTTGATTGGATTGACTCTATTAGCAACAATATGTCTATTTTTTTTTTATCCATCTCTTGCAAATGTCATGTCAAGTCTTAACGGTTGTTACCTGAGCCCTTTGGCACTGTGATGTCATTTTCAGTCTACAGCAAGTGGCAAAATGACCGCCCCTTGAGATGGATAAACAGGTGGATTTTGCTGCTTAGTTCACATTCCACAAACAACTTATTAATCACAATACAGTGTTTAGACAATTGTGTGTGTGTGGGGGGGGGGGGGGGGGGCAATATAACATATTACTGTAAAGAAAATGTTTTGGTTTGACTTTGGCTTTAAATAATTTGTTGATTGAATGGGAATGTAGGTAATCAGGATTGGGCGTGTTGAGTAAAAATGAACTCAGGTTTCCCAAAAATTTGATTAACGACAATTTAATCATAATATAACAAGGAGACAAGTTCTTTTTTACACACAATGAGGTAGCTTTGAATATTTGTTGTTTGTTTCTTTAATGAATCCAATCATAGTTTAAAAAGGGCATTTTATGTTTACTGTACTTGGGTTATCGATCTTGAGCATTTAAGATTGGAATTGGGCAAATACATTCTTATTATTATTATTATACAACACTACATAGTTGTATAGGCATTCATTTGGAAGTGGGCACTTGCTGCTACAAAGTATTCGCAATAAATTCAAAATGCACACAAATATGCATTCCGCTGTTAATGTACTGTTCGAGGCCAGAGAGATGCACAAAATAAAGTATGAGAAAGGGTTTCTCACACAGAATGAAAAGCACATAATGTTCAAACTTGCATCAGGAGATAAAATGAGTGACTGAGTAATGCACACCCACATTCTCTGCTACAAACTATTTGAGCAACATTATTAGACACCCACGACCACAGCAGAGTGCGGCACAAAGTGTACAGGTGCAACTCACATCAAGTCACAAAGCTACTCACACGTCCTAAAAATACTGAAGCTCGTTTTAAAGGGAATCCACATTAAAGGGAAACATGCTAATCTGTAAACATGATGATTCATTTTTTGTGGGAGGGAAGGCAATTTTACAGTATACATTGAAACCTATGAAGTCCTATAGCCACGATGGCATACAATTCTGAATTCATAGGAAAACTAAATGTCAATAGCTGCACAAAGCCTCTGAGCTTAAACCGTTGTGATGTATGATGTCACAAAATAAACCTAAAAAAACAGGTGCAGTGAGTATCAACGGATTAAATATGGGCATGTGCAGTATCTTTGGATATTTTTTTTTCTTTTGTGACAAATATTTGCAGTAAGAAGGGCCGGCTTCAACAAGGCAACAAGGTTAGCAGAAGAACACGACAATCAGATGAATTGCCAGAAGTAGAAGTAGAAAGTAGGGGTGGGAATCTTTGACTCTTTCATGATTCTTTTCGATTCCGATTTTTGGGTCTGCAGGCCGATTCAGAATCGATTTTCCATTCAAAATGATTTGATTGACAATGATTTTTGCTTCGATTTATAGATGTGCAAATAATCGTCATGATCTACTCCAGTCTGACTCGCTAATGCTACTTAGCACGCTTCTCGTGGGACTTTGATTACTCAAAAGAACGGTTATTCATACAAGACGCTTCAGGAGTGTATACAGAGAAGTATCCTAACATTACTCACCAGCATATGCTCTTCCTACGCTGCAAAAAAACAACTTTTACTGGCATGCTTGATCTTGACTTTTTCCTTCTAACTCGCGAATGTGGCTACAACTTAAATGTGTATCAGAACACGCGGAACCACACTTCCCCTAAGTGGCCAAATCGGGTACAACATGAACAGCGCTCCGAATAAAGGCACACACAATCAAGGGCAAGACAGTATAAAATCATTTAAATAAAATAGGTTTGGGGACATTTAAAATCGATTCTGAATCGTGCTAAATAAGAATCGCGATTCTTAGGAGAATCTATTTTTTTGGCACACCCCTAGTAGAAAGACTGACAAAATATCACCTCATGTGTTGCAACTTGTATTATTGTTTGAACATTTTACTAGGACTGCAACTAACGAGTCATTTACTTTATTTTATTTTTATTATTTGAATAATCTGATTTTTTTTTTTAACATTTTAACAAACATAACATAGGATATAATTGAAAATACTTTTTTTTAACTTGTCTTCGCCTTTAATGAATAAAATATCTGTACTATGGAAGAGATGTTTGCTAATCCTACCATTTTCCATGGCAGTCGCTGTTAAAATCTTGCCAAATTGGAAGTCAACCATCATCTGAGAAAACCCAGCATCTGAGAACAAATATAGAGGTGCTACTTTTTTTGAGTCTACCTCTTAGAAGCTGGAGCAGATGAGCGCCAGGAAACAAGGGCAGGTCATGATGCCAATAGGATGGAGTCGGAGCAGGAAGATCTAATTTATTCCTCACATCACTCATCCAATACTCTCTGCTTCTAAATAACACATTATATGAGATGAACAGGCTCATAAAACTGGGAGGGTGTATAAGAATGTTCAAACTGAATTCATTTTAAGAAAGTGGCAAAGTATAACAATCATTCCAATTTACTGAAATGAGTTGTGGAGAGCGAGGCAGAGTTTGGTCTGAAAACTGTTTTTGTCCTTCCTTTTTCAGAACTCTGCGGTTGCTCCAGCTTCTTTCTGCTGGTTCTTCTTCCACACACACACTGCTCTTATCTAGTCACTTCCCATCCTTACATCTGTCAGACAGTAATAGTAGACCTCAGCTCTCCGTATGCTTGCCTCATTATTTTGTTCTTTCACGTTATCGATGCGTTGCTTGTCTTTACAGCATACTGTCAAGTCACCTCTTGTGCTTTACGCACGTCGCCACATCATTACTGGAATCTTGTGTACTTACTGTTCTCATTTGTGACGGTTTATAACCCTAATTCGATCCTTATTATTTATTTTACACTTGTGTGTTTCATCTTGAAGAGCCAACCCTTTTTACACATCCACCATATTTATTTTAATGACTTTGCACAGTGCCCCGTTGCTTGACTTGAACTACAGTACTGTATTTTTGGAGTAAATACACTTCAAATATGAATCCTCACTGAGGTCTTATGATATTGGATGACGATGACCCAATGGCTTACATTGTTAGGAGACACTGTGAGGACACTCCGGCTTTTTCTCATCTTTCCTTGAGTAGGCTACTCCACTGGCCACCAAGGCAGCCTCGCGCACACACCTGCAAATACAAACACACAGTTAAGGACAGCATGGAAAGATTATGCGGAACATAACATGGCGAGTCTCTTTCAGCAAGTAAAATAGGCGAAGTAACATTTTTTTCCCCCACTGAATTTTCTATAGTAAGCTGCGAGAGAGAGTTCAGTATCTAAAATGAAACACATTGACAGATAATTTTAAAGAGAGACATATATTAAAAAAATATATACATAAAACAAATGGACAATAATGACAATAACCTAATTTTGTTGCAAATGGCTCTAAAAAGAGAAATGAATGTGTGGTGTTGGCTATATTTCCGATGACTGTTCTAATCACAGGCAAATTAGTTAAATTTTTTTCTCCCTGTAATCACTCCTCTCAAGAACATAATGAATCAGCATGCTAATGAGACCTGAAGCAGCCTGAATGGATTCAGTCATTATCTGTTTTTTTTTTCCTCAATGAATGACGAACAGATGAAATCAGTTTTAGCTGAAAACCTGATCATGGAAAGACATTGGATACAATCCTGAATATAATATATTAGGGAGGTAAAGGGTCATGTTGGGACAGGACACAGAAAGAGTAGCACAACATACATTACATCCATCCGTTTCTATCTCATCTTGTTCAGTGTCACGGGGAGTTGACGCTAATCCCATCTGACTTCAGGCGAAAGGTAGACTAAACCCTGGATTGGTCAACATAAAGATTTATAGACAGACAACCTTTTCACACTAACATTCACAACATCGTTGAGCAGGAATTGGACATATCTTCACCCTCTTAAAATAATTGCCTAAGTCATTTTTTTGCAAAAAATATTATCCATCCATCCGTTTTCTTAACCGCTTGTCCTCACAAGGGTCGCGGGGGTTGCTGGAGCCTATCCCAGCTGGCTTCGGGCAGTAGGACAGGTACACCCTGAACTGGTTGCCAGCCAATCGCAAGGCACACATAGACGAACAACTATCCACACTCACAATCCCACCTATGGACAATTTGAAGTGTTCAATTAACCTGCCGTGCATGTCTTTGGAATGTGGGAGGAAACCGGACTACCCGGAGAAAAACCATGATAGGATGATAGGATGATAGAATAAACAACAGTGCGCATTCACGATAAACACCATTCTGACATGATAAGGAGGCTGAAAAAAAACTCAACGTAACACACTAATCCTAACTTGAAAATAAAGTTTGGGATGCAAATAGCCTTAGTAAACTTTTACTTTGAAGTTGGCCCTCGTCATGGCGTGATGGATAGCTTGACTTCCCTTTTAGATGTTTAGGTTTTCTTTCTCGTAGTTTAGATCGACATTGTAGTTGCGACCAACACAACTCTATCCCAAACTCATTTTCAATCGCTAATTTAGGATGCTAAGAAACCGCTAATTAATTACGCCCTCATTGTATGATACGGTAGAAGTCTCCGAGGTAAGTGGCTAGCGGCTAACAGTTAGCATTACCAACGAGTGTCTGGCTGATAGCTGTAAGTGAGTTTGACAGCTGGTACCTGGTTTAATTATTTTTCAATATTATGGACCAAGGCTACTTTGTAATTCACTCTCATGTTTAAAGGAAGGGCATGTGCCTTAAATTGCACTTTGAGGTCTTTTCATAATTCTTAAAAAAAAAAAAAAAACATAAATAAAACATAAAAAAAACGTCCTGATTAATTTTATCAAACATGTTTGCCCATTAAAACAATAACAACATTCAACTCAAAATGTCAAACATAGCCGTTTAGATTTTAGGAACACAACTTTAAGCCATTAGTACTTTGTTAGTTTACACATGGACCATGTATAAAATAAGAATGTTTCTGCCTCATATTGCACTTTATGACAGCTATAAGGCTGTTTGAAAGCGCTATATAAATAAAGATGACTTGACTTGACTTAAAGTTGTGTTCCTAAATCCTAAAGGGCTAAATTAGAATTCTTTTTTTTCATTTAATGGGAAAAAGTGCTTTACAAAATAGATGAAGAAAAAGTATTATTTATCTTCTTCTTTTTTTTGCTGATCTGAAAAAAAGATCTTATCCGTTGGTCAAATCCATGATCCGATCCAAACTGATTTTTGTGATACGTTACACCACTAGCCACAATAAATAAATTTGCCTTTTTTCCCACCAAACATTCTGTGTCCTTTATAAATGCCATCAGGTAGTCTTAAACCATAAGGCTACATAATTATCATGCCTGCCTTCACTTTACAGTATGTAATTTGGACAGCAAAACCTATTAGGAAGAGGCAGTGGCAAAATGTATTAAGCATCCTGTCACATTTCAGCTCCAGTCTGTGTTGCATGACAAGGTCACATGCAACATTGGAGACTAAATTGTGAATCAGTTTAATGGAGCGAAGATAACGCCTAAGCATCCATTTGACTGAGCGTCTCAATGGAACCCCTGGCTGATTGTAGGTGTTTTGTTATTGACTCGGTTGTCAACTCGTCTGACTTTAAATGTGCTTTGTGCGCGTATTTGATTAATACACTGCAACAGCATGCTTTCCTAAAATCAACATGTCCAGTTTAGAAGCAATTGTGAATCAGTTCAACCAGTTAAGGAGAGAGAATTTGCATGGCAGACCTTAAGAATAAAAAGTTTTGCATGTATTGGCCGCAGATAACTTTCTTTTCATCCTCTCTAACATTGTTGTGTACTTTCCCAGAGCTCTTGCCGCTAGTGGTAGAATGAGGCGATAACTGCCTCACAGCCCAACGCCATGCAACCAGAAATCATCGGAATTGACAGATTTGCCATTGGTGTGTTGTACTCTACATCAGTGGTTCCCAAACTTAAGGTCAGAGCACATATTGGTTATTAGATCATTTTTTTGTTGCCCTCTTCAGGAGAAAACACTGTAAGCTATAGTTATGTTTGCTTTATTATTTATTAGGGGTCTCAGGCGATTAACATTTTTTAATCATAATTAATTGCATGACTTTTATATCTGTTCTAAATGTACAATAAAATGTACAATAAAATATTTTTGGAAGTTTTCATACTCTTGTTAACATAAAAGTGGAAAAAAATGCTAAACTAATAGAAATATGGCTGCATCTATTAGTCATTAATACAGTAATTTAATAATAATTCATAAAATGGAGTTAAAATTAAAAAGATGTACTGTACTGTAAAAAAAACTAGTGTGAAATTAATTTGTGTTGAGGTCATTTTTCTGCCACTATGTGGCATAATTGCATTTGTAAGACATTGGTGATAGCTCAGTGCATTTTCATTTTAATATTAAGAGTTATCTAATCTTTAACATGAAGTAACTGGTGAAATTCTGAACATTTTTAAAATTGTAAAATATAACTTGATCCCAGTTCCCACAAATATATGCATTATATTCAATGTATTACTGCTAAATTTTGTGTCTTCTGCATTGCGACTGGAATTCCCCCAAAACAGGCTTTCCAAGTAAGAAGCGGTTATTTAATTGCTCGTTAAAAAATGTTGTGGCGTTAAAGGAACAACTTTAAATTAACTAAAAATTAAGTTTTGACCCACATGGGACCGAAGTCAGCAGTTCACAGATGACGAAGGCATTGATGATGCCTTGACCTCAGGGACAGCGTGTCTCACTACAGACTGTTAGGGAAATTACTGACAACATGATCATTATCTGGGAGGGGATCTTCCACAGCATCTGTTGTGTCATGGCAGGCTGGAGAGGCAGTGCTGCACTGTCCCTTCACCTGCATTTGAAGATTATACTTAAAAAAAAGGGGGGGGGGGTTAAACTAATACTGATTAGAAATTATTTTCTATTTTAGCTATTTGGTCCATGTTTGACATTGATTTTCTTTGACAATTCAACAATCTCAACAAAATAGCTGAATTTGTGCATTTCCTGTTCTCTAGTGGCTACACAGACATCAATGCCAACACCAATTGGCAGGAGCCCTCCCACAAAATACTTTTTTTTTTTTTGCTTTATATCGGCAATATACGTGGGAAAAAAATGGCCAAGACTAATATTTTGAGAAGGTGAAGAATTTTGATTCCACATACTTTGTTTGCTCTTGTTTTTTTTATATTTGGAAAATAAATATATCCCTCCCTGCTTCCCTGCACTTGGGTCGACCTTTTTGCCATCACCGCCTCAATAACTCGCAACCCGTGACATGCATTGGCTACGTAAATGCATTGGATTTTTTTTAAATTCATCATATCACAAACTGTTATCATTTGTGAAAGCATAGCATTTCATTTATTTTTCGGCCGTAAGTCTGTTACAAAAAAAAAAGATCAAAACTTTAAACTTTTAAACTTTAAACAATGCATATCTTAATTTCATTTTCCAATTAATTTTAACTTTTGAAAATGCTGTGTCGTCTATCTTAGAAATTGTCAGATATAACCCCACCACAACAATTTTATAACTGTCCCTGTCCTTGCTGCTACTTTTAATAAAGACTTTACACACTACTATTGTTCACTTAATGACACAAATAATATAAAAGACACAAATTTTTATCAAGACATGACATTAAAAAACACACAAAACTATGAGGAATAATAATAATGGGTACTCATGGTGATATTATGCACGTAACAAGCAGTTGCATTTGACTGACTGATATCTCTATGAAATACATCATTTGTAGTTCTAGACAAGAGTTATCATGTCAAATTTCATGTTCAGTAAATTATTTCCAAAATGTCACAAGTGATATTTTCCATTGAGCTTCGACAGCCGGGAATCTTGTGTACTGCTTGGGACTTTAGCATGAACTAATCCATAAATGAAAATGTCACTAGCCATACAGAGAAGCCGTTCATGCATTCTATATGCTTACCCTTTGCCGCTCTACTGTTCTTAATCAAGAGATCTGCAGCCCATAGGCTACAATTTCAGGATACAACACTAATATATACATTTACAATATGAAGCCCATTCTCTGGCATTAAACACAATTTTAAAATTATGATGACAATGGAAAACAAAAATGACATGTAATGACATATATGGATATACGGAACCAGTCAAAAGTGTGGCCACATTTTTTTTTTACTTACTAGTAGTCTACATTTGTTTGAATGTTATAATCAGAATAAAAATGTGTCTGTAAAGCACTCCAATACATTTATTACGTTGAAATTTGAATACTTAACATATTTCAAAGAGTGTTTAATAAAGTGTAAATTATCATGCATTTAGCACACAAAACACCAGAGGGTATGAATAGCATGAACAAAGCATTTATATGAATCTTTCAACAGATCATGGCATTTAATAAGGTCACATTTAGATGAGGCTAATATGCTGTACTATAACTGCTAACCTGAATGTACAGCTACACAATCTGTTCATTTTCTTCTCATCAAGGGCAAGAGCAGCACCCACTCTTCTCATACACTATCCAATTCACTGGTCACCCATTGCAGTAAGCTTCAGAGCCCTATTTTGGTAAACAGGCACACGTGTGCTTGGCGTAAAAAAACGGCACGTCTTCATTTTTTTTGTTCAGTTTACCATGTTTTGGAATTTGGCAGCCCGCGTTGCGCTTGCTGGGTGTTCCGGTGGACCAAGGGATTTTTTTTATTACGTGCGCACCTGACAATTTGGTGACAAAAAGTAGACAATTTAGACCAGTTAAACACAGGCCTAAGTTGTGGTGTAATGTGATTTTGGTGGACTTGATCAAGGCGCAGGCAGATTAGCCCAGCATACTAAACTTCATTCACCTGATTGAAAGCATAAGACATCGGTTAAGCATGCACAGGTCTTTTGCCATGCCTGTACACCCAAGTAAATCTTTGGTGACCTGCATATAACCCCAAACACATCTATGTGAACAAGTTGTTCAGAATTTTGGGAGGCAGTCCCTGTTGAGCTAATGCTATCCCCACGCTGACTAGACAGTTTAGCAAAACCAAAATGTAAGCAGAGCTGAAGTGTTAGCGCAGATAACAGTTAGCTAACAGAATTATCATCAGTAGATTATAATCACTGGCACATACGCAAATGTATAGCAGGACCCTGATGAGGATAAGCAGTAAAGACAATAGATGGATGGATTTGACATACCGGTATACTGTACTAGAATTTTGTTAATTGTACTCATTTTACACATTCATATTGAAGCTTGCGTTCCCATGTAACACAAACATACATTTGTCTCTCCATCATGCGCACCCTTTCTCGAGATAAGCATTTCTGCATGCCATTTTCACACGAAGCCTGCATAGTTAGCAAAGGATTATGTGCATGTGATCAACCTACATTTGAAACAACCATCAAGCTGCTGCTTCTTAATCCATGCCGTTTAAAATTAAGTTTTGCTATACTAAATGTATTCACTTACAAATAAATCTGTCTCTCCATCAATTGTCAACTCCACTTATCCTGCATTGCTTCAGGCATGACCAAGCAATTGTTCAATCCATCAGACAAGTTAAAAATCCACTTCAAAAGCCCAGTGACGATTATGCAGTGACAGTTGGATGAATACACAGCATAAACGTGAACAATGACATTTGTTGTGCTAACACACAAAAACTTAACCACATTTGATAAATGAAAAATTCCCTTTGCAGTTCTTATCAGTTTGTTAAATTGTTGTGGATTTTGTTATTAAAGTGGGTCCTCGGTTTATGACGACTTCACCCAAAAAGTCTGCACCGTAGTCGATTATCAACTTATTACAGTCATAATTACAGTGTGTAATAATTGTATGACAGATAATTCTTGACTTTTGTATATCATTTTAGACAATGAGTGAAAATAGTAAATAGTAAAATCTTGTCAGGTTAGCCTTCGCCTCAACTTGTCCACAGTAGCTGTAGGGGGATTATTCGTTTACCGCGTAACCCGAATTTTGCACGCCGTCCCCTATCATCTACATTAGCTATGCTTCCCGCTACTGCGGTGTATTATTTCCCGTGGGAAGTGAAGTCTGGAGTGTTGCAGGACGGAGAGTCTGTGCGAACTTTTGGCAGACTCACCCGTTATGAACCGGACAAGTCCCAGGCTTCACTAACAACTCAGCATGTTTCCAAAGATTACCATGTTATCGTCAATACCTCGTTTGTGGAACCATTTAATCCCATAATTGGAGCCCAGTATGTAGTACTGGGTGAAATAGAAACAGTTGAAGGGGTTGACATGAGGGTCTGTGCACGTGTGCTCAACTGTGTAGATGGTGTAAACATTTCCCTTCTGCAAAAAGCCATCAATGAACAGAGGAGCTTCTTCAAGGAAAGGCAGAGCCATCTGGAGGAGGATGCTGTCCAACATGCAGATATAACTTGATCTTGCTCATGGATTGCTGACCATTTCGATGTTTAAATTAAGCAACCGTTATGACAAGTCTTGTTTGGTCAGTGATGACTTCATTGATGTTTGACTCATTTCCACAATACAGTTCAGGTCATGTAACTCAAGGAAAAGTGCTTTTCATTTGTTTAGATCAGATCTAGGTAGAACCTTGCTGTAATGAATCAAAGAAAAAAATCAAGACTTAAAAGATTTTATTTTTCTTAGTTCCATAACTCTTCTGCATTATCTTTTGTTACAGCACGGGCAAAAAAGCACAAATGTAGCCATTGTTGTGATAGCATTACTTCCATACACTTACTATGCTTGTGCTTGCTAGCGCGATTTGTTAATTTGTTCAATAAAAGCAGGGGAACTGTGTTTTACCTAAAAAAAAAATAATAATAAAAAAAAAAAAAAAAAAAAGAAAATAGTAAATAGTAAAATTGATCGCTGTAATGCTTCGTTGAAGAAGGAAGCTCGTCAGCCAAGGAAGTAAGTTTCCATGTAGCTTAATATCCGCCTAATGCACAAGGTCAGTCAGCTCATTGTTTTATGTATTGCATCACTCACGGCTCTAAGACCTTTGAATAAGAAGTTTGGGAAGATTACATAACACAGGCATTTGCTTTTGTGAAGTATTATGGCTTTTTTGGACAGTCGGGTGCTCAGCATGACTGCAGACTTTGATGTGCACAGCTGGTGCTGGCACCATGTTCGAAACATTTTAATCAGTGTAATAAATTTGCCATTTTTTAAGATATTAAACTCGCGATTGAACATAATTATAGGGTAGCGTTGTGTTGATGTGAGTGTGCGCACTGTAAAATACGATTTTGGAGAACAGTAAATATAACCCATGAAAATCGTGTCAAATTTACATGATCTTTGTAGGCAGTAAAGGAATAATACAATAAAGGGTAAATTATACTTACACTACCTATTTTATATCAGTAATAACAAGTGTTGCCCAGAAGAAGAAAAAAAAAGTAAACTATGTCATTTCTATCCACCTAATAAATGCAGGGTAACAATTTGCAGTCACTTTAATCAGGTCAATTTAAAATATATATATTTTTAAGTAAAGTGTATTCAAAAGCTGTGAAATACTTAGAGTCAGTTCAGTTTACCTCACATTTCTGGTTACATTTGAATAAATACTCAATATGCACATGCGTCATCACACAACACTTCAGGCCTGACTCTCGACCAAATGCATGTGAGCTTTCACAACAAAAATTACATTTCCAGGTACGAAGAGTCATCCATCAAGCCAAGCCATGCAAACAGCATATATGCAGAATATGTTTTACAATAATACTTAACAATACTTATAATTTCATGCAACAGTTGATGAAAATGTGAAGCATAGAGAGTTTCTGTCACTGAAATGTGCGAGTAATGAAACTAAAAAGCCTTTTAACTATCCACACATTTTGCTTTAATTTCTCACCTGTTTCTCTCTTCTTATTACTGTACTATAGCTACAGCGGCCAGGGAAAATGGATTGTTTTCTTTGACAATCACATCATGTTGTTTGTGCTTCAATATTCGTAGACTGTATTTTTCCCCCCCTAGTTCAGTTAATTTCAGCTTTTGTAAAAAAACAAGAGCAAGATTTATTTCAAAAAATGTATTTGTTTTGCATCTTCAGGATTAGAGCCTTTGGTCATTGCATTGTCAGAAATTGAAAATAAATGAAAACATGCATTTGTCAAACAATAAATACATGAGCCAAGCCAATGGACTCATACAATATACTTGTAAGTGCAATGTGATTTGTTTTCATACATAACTAAACCACTCTACTACTTCAGAGAACAGAACCTCTTCACAATAACTGACACACACACATACACTACTGGGCATACACACGCATGCATGCACGCACGCACACACACACAATATTGTACAAGGCTTCAAAGCGAGCCTTCATTTATGCAAAACGCATAAGAATATCTGGCTGTTGCCATGCCCTGTGTCAAGAGTGGGATTTGGAATATTAAGCAGACAAAATTACCGCTGGGCGATCTGCCCAGAGCTAAGAGGAAATGCACAGACATTATCATCCAATAAAGAAACAACAGCCGGGCTAAATCCTTTAGAATAGAATTGAGATGAACTGAATTCCGATTGAATGCTATATTAAAAATCTTTATGGCTTACCTGATGACAGTTTTAATTGTACCATATTAAGGCCATTTAAATTTAGATCCATGAACCATGTCAATTCATCTTCCATTATTAAATGGTTGTAGTTTAGCTTAAATCGGAATCCATAATTATTTTATATTTCATTTAAGGAAATATTACATCTGGCTATGGGGGTGACTTTAAAAAGATATTAAAGATGATAACAATAATAACAACAATAATGCATTCAATGAATTCCATCCATCCATCCATCCATTTTCTTGACCGCTTTTCCTCACAAGGGTCGCGGGGGTGCTGGAGCCTATCCCAGCTGGCTTCGGGCAGTAGGCGGGGTACACCCTGAACTGGTTGCCAGCCAATCACAGGGCACACAGAGACGAACAACCATACTCACAATCACACCTATGGACAATTTGGAGTGTTCAATTAACCTGCCATGCATGTCTTTTGGAATGTGGGAGGAAACCGGAGTACCCGGAGAAAACCCACGCAAGCACGGGGAGAACATTCAAACTCCACCCAGGAAGGCGCATTCAATGAATTGATTTCTACAATAATTTAGAGGGATGTACGCTGTTGTTTTATTTATGAATAAAATACACTACAATGACATCCACCACACGTGTGCCCGGAGTGCAAAATCTGACAAATTCACCAAAATCGTGTTACACCACCTGCGCCACAACTTAGACCTGCTTTCAGCAGGTGTCAAATTGAGTCTACTTTTAGCCACCAAATTGTCAGGTGCGCCAGGGTTTTTTCAAAGAAAACGAAAAACCGCCGGTACACTCAGCGTGGCACAGCACAATCTGCAAACATGCTAAGTGAGGCTTGCACCTGCATGAAAATCAAGATGAGTCCGTTTTCTCATTTTTCTGACATTTGTCCTGAGTTTCTCTGTTTAAAACTATTACTTGATGGAAATCAGTTGAGTATAATTATACTGTACACTGGAAAATAATGCACTGGGGATTGTAGTTGTCACCAGGTTGAAGCAGACTAGGAAAGCCAAAACACTTGTAACTAAAGAATCTTGTTTTAATCCTCTCATTTTCACCTCTGCTTTGTTTAAAGAAATGCCCAGAACACATTGAGTGCCAGAAAGATAGTGGTCTTGATGACTGTAAAAAATCTTTGGATGATGGTAACTTTTACAGGAATTTTTTTTTTTGCTACTATTTGTATATTTACAATTTGCAGAAGCCAATAAAGGATGCCCTTAAAGTGTGATTTGTGGTAAAAGATAGAATGTCATATGAATGTGTATAAATCGCATCGTTTCTATTAACTAATGCATTGTGATACTTGGCTGACCCACAAGTGCTAATAAATAATATGAACCACAAGAGATCAATAGGATCATTATTACACACTCACACGCGGCACATGCACGCACACACAATGTGTGGGGAAGACAGCATCTATTATTAAACTTTACAAGCCTTGAAATCCAAGAAAGTGTTTATCATTATATCTCCTGAAACAGTTGTGATTTTTAATTAGATTTCTATGAAAACAATAGACCCCATTTAGATACCAGGATAAGACTTGTGCAAAGTGCAGGCCTACAGCAGGAAATGTGAAGTAGAGGCTGTTTATTTACTTGATTGGGCCACATAAAATAATGTGGCGGCCCAAATATTGTTCCCAAGCCTCAAGTTTGAGGCCTGTGATGTAGCGCATGATAAACTAGAAAAATTCCCGCGGAAATTTTGAATGGGACTGCTGACTCTTGTAAATGAGCTGAACAGTTTAAAATTTAAACGACTGGAATCGGTCAAGAAATGTGGAAGTTAACCATAATCAACATCAACTAAAAGTATCTCACTGTCCCTTTAAGAAAAATGCACATTCACGCACACACATTTGACTTGGAGACGTCACGCACCCACATTCCATTGATATTGTATGAGAGACGCACACCTGGAACAAAAGCCTCTCACGACTTAACGGTTCAAGATACAGATTCAAGAAATGGCTCGTTAGAACGGCAAGGGTTTGGGGAACACGAGCATGTTCTCATTTTTTTAATCGGATGAAAAATGACCAAATGAGAGCAGGTTGAAAACTTGTGATTTATCAGAAATGGAGAGAGAAACATGGAAAAGATAGGCGAGAGAGTCCGACTTGTCCTCGCTTAAAGTGAAAATAAAGGTACTAAATGACACCTTAGCCAAATAAAGTTAGTTTGTCTGAAAGAAGAGACTTGTCTCTACAAAATGTGAGAATTTGATGTCTAGTGAGCAAAGATTGTGGCCATGGTGACGAGTTGAAGTGAAACTTTTGGAAATAGATTTTTTTGGTTCCCGCCACTACATGCTGAGCCAAAGATTCCTCAGCACATAATCAGAGAACACAATCTACTGCTGATAGGAGAGAGCAGAATGCATAAGCATCATTTAGGCACTGATTTGATATTTGTCAAGTCCGTCTCCACAGGCTAAAACAGGTCATTACTGTCATGCTGCGCGACAATATTTACTGGTGTCTCTGCAGCTTTAGTGCAATCAAACACACAGAGGTGAGGGAAGGAATGGTGGCAAAAGATGGACAAACCAAGACTGAAGTGGGGCCCTGTAAAAAAATTTAAAAAAAGTGTTGCTTTTACAATTCACACTATTGAGTAAATCACCTGAGACAGACAGCTAGGTAGAGCTCTCACACAATAAAGAGAGTCACAATTTCACATCTCCCATTACATGCATGCATTCGGATTGATTGTTCCACTTAAGTCCTGCCGCTGTGGGTAGTGTGTGTTTCAAACTGTTACGACTGTCAAAACAAATCAAGAAGAAGACATTTATGCTGTCTCTGTTCCCACAATACTCAAAACTCATAAAACAATGTGCATATCAACTATAACCTGAGCCGAAAACTGAAAGACAGAAAGAAAGAAAGAAAGAAAGAAAGAAAGAAAGAAAGAAAGAAAGAAAGAAAGAAAGAAAGAAAGAAAGAAAGAAAGAAAGAAAGAAAGAAAGAAAGAAAGAGTCATGATCTGTATTTTGCTTATTTTAATTCAGTTCGATTTTTGTTGTCATGTCTCAATAAGTTTTATTGTGTCCACCTGTGCTTGTCAACCCAGGCCGTCGCGTCATCCAATTTAGCTCCCTTAGCCATTTATGTCTTGTCCAGGTGTTGTCTCATCAGTTTGTTTGTATTTAGCTCCATGCTTTCTTTCAGTCCTTGTTGGTTCATTGTCAATAGTTACGTATTCTTTCCTGTGTGCTAGTTTGTTGTCTCATTCCTATTCTTTTTCTTTCCAGTGTTTGTTTAGTTACTTTGAGACCAGTTTTTTTTGTTAATTCAATATTGAAGAAGTACCTTGTTTGTTTAAATTACTTTTTTGGTGTACACCTGCCTTGCTGCCATGTTTCTCTGCATTTGTGTCCTCAGAGAGAGAGAGAGAGAGAGAGAGAGAGAGAGAGAGAGAGAGAGAGAGAGAGAGAGAGAGAGAAAGAGAGAGAGAGAAAGAGAGATGCCTGCTGTTTTATTGGCATAGAAGAAGAAAATTTTACAGCAGAAGAAGAGTGTCTTTCGAGTGAAAGCAAAACAAGTAGGGGTGTGCCAAAAAATTTATTCTCATAAGAATCGCAATTCTCATTTAGTACGATTCAGAATCGATTTTAAATGCCCCCAAATCGATTTTATTTAAAAAAATATATATATACTGTCTTGCCTTTGTCTGTGTGTGCCTTTATTTGGAGCACTGTTCATGTTGTACCAGGTTTGGCCACTGAGGGGCAGTGTGGTTCCACGCAGTCTAATACACTGTTAAGTTGTAGCCACGTTAGAGAGTAGAAAGGAAAAGTCACGATCAAGTTATTCCAATAAAAGTTTGTTTTTTTTCAGTGTGGAACCATTCTTTTGAGTAATAAATGTGCCGCGAGTAGCACGCTAATTAACTTTAGCGAGTCAGATTGGAGTAGATCATTACAATTCCTTGCACATCTATAGATTGAAGCAAAAATAATTGTCAATCAAATAATTTTGAATAAAAAAATCGTTCTTATTCAAAAATCGATTCTGAATCGATAGCGGCACGGTGGCTGACTGGTTAGCACGTCCGCCTCCCAGTGCAGCGGACGTGAGATCAAGTCCGGGCTTCGGCCTTCCTGGGTGGAGTTTACATGTTCTCCCCGTGCTTGCGTGGGTTTTCTCCGGGTACTCCGGTTTCCTCCCACATTCCAAAAACATGCATGTCAGGTTAATTGAACTCTTCTAATTGTCCATAGGTATGATTGTGAGTATGGTTGTTTGTCTTTGTGTGCCCTGCAATTGGCTGGCAACCAGTTCAGGGTGTACCCCGCCTACTGCCCGAAGCCAGCTGGGATAGGCTCCGGCACCCCCCGTGACCCTTGTGAGGAAAAGCGGTAAAGAAAATGGTTGGATGGATGGATGGATTCTGAATCGAATCGCAGGCCCAAAAATCGGAATTGAATCGAATCGTAAGACATTCAAAGATTCCCACCCCTAAGAACAAGCTCAAGGGAAACAAACTAAGGTTGCATTTTGTTTCCCGACTTGTGCAAAATAAACACATAATGAAAGGTCAGATAAAGACTTGATTTCTGTTTTTCAATGTCCAATTTATAGAGACAGTAACACTGCCTCCCCGTGGACGGCGGAGGAATGGGCTTTAGATACATGTGAATATCTGAGCGCTTGTGTGTGTGTGAATATCTCGAAACAGCGTGATGTTTATCCCAAAAGTAAATGCGCGTACGCAACGATACACAAACGCACTTTCGACAACTCTCAAGCAAAAGTCATGGAAAATGCACACATTAAATTAAAAAAGACGTGAAATTCGCAGATAAATTTGTGGATCTGAAAAACACATGTGAAAATCAAGAAAATGTTTGTGGATTTGAAAAACACATGTGAAAATCACAAATGTATTTATGTGAATATTTTTTAGACAAATCTCTCCCCATATTTAACTGCTTATTTAAAGTTAACGTGCAATATCGATTCTGACGTCTGTGTATTGATACGTGTATTGTAATGAGGCCTGCAACGATGTATTACCGTATCGATTATTTTGAGCCCCTATCCACAGGTGTGAACCAGAATGTTTTTTTTGTTTGTTTTGTTTTGTCCCTGTAGATGACTGGCGACCCATCTAGGGTCATGTCCAAAAGTCAGCTGAGATAGGTACCAGCTCGCTCATGACGGGAATGAGGAAGCATCAAATGGATGAATGGATGAATTGATGGAAACAAAAGTGCATGTGTTTGATATATTCTTTAAATGCAGACATTACAAGAACTGAGAGTCTGGCAGCATCCACATAGCCACAGTGTCTCCCTATAATGGACACTTGACGGTAACATATTGATGCATTTTCTCACAATACTGCTGGTAATAAGAGATGAAGAGAGGAATGTAATAGCCCCTCATGGTGATTTATCACATGTCTCTTAAAGAAACAGTGACAAACTCAATTAGCCAAGTTTACATGGAGCCATGTATTTTGATAAGAATGAATCCAAATGACCAAAAGGAATGAAAATGCTCCATATAAACACCTCAAATGGAATTTCAATCGGATTCACACGGGTGATATATTCCTTTTGCCAATTCGAACGAGAATCATGTAAACAGTTCAATAAGAATAGCCAGGCTGTGTCTAGTCTGCCAGTCTGCCATCTGCACATGCTCTGTCTATGTCTATGTCTATGGAATGTGTTTTAAAGTATTTGGAACTTGTTTTTATCAAGATGTTGCTATCACAACTACTGTGCTAAATGACAAATTAATGTATCACGTCACATGTAAACAGGTGACCACTAGGTCGATCCACCGATCTTTTAAAAAGTCTGACCTGCTATTCCTGATTTTTTTCCCCCCTTTTTTTCATAAAATCATAGACCTTTAGTGTTTCATTCTTGTTTTACTGGAACATGTTAAACAGTAGCTAGGAAATAACTAACTGGTTGTTTTAACTGCAGATGAAGTCGTTTTTAAATACAAATACAAAGCCTATTATTCTGATCAGCAGAAGAGGACAGTGGCTGACATGAGAGAAAAGATCGATTTATTTTTATGGGCTCGGCCGATCACCCAAAATTGAGGAAATCAAGGCCGATAAATCGGCCCTTGTGACCACAGATCTTAATTCGGAATGATTTCAATCCGAATTACACCAGATGTTGTTTGCAGTATATGTAGCTACACAAAATGGCACCTACATTGTAATAGAGTGAATGTACAACTAATGTCACGTTTTTGTTAAGGTATTCAGTGAAAAGAAATGTTTTTAATATATGTGAAAATTAAAGTGGAAAAAAATGCAACTTTTGTTCATATTTTGTGCCACAATAAAAAAGTATAAATCCATCCATCAAGAAAATTTAAATAGAAACACTTTTTTTTCTTAACATACTGTTATTATGGGGATACATTTGGATTTATAAGATACCCAAATTGTTTCTGTTGATTTATGAACAGCCAGTGTGCCCCTGAAGGTAGTTGTATAAAAAAATACTATTTTTTTTTGACAATAGTCTCCACCAAAATACACCAATATAAAATATTTAAACGTAGCATTATGGACAATGCAAAACATAATCGGCATCAATCAATATAAAGCGCCGTATATACTGACAGAGGCAGAGCACGTTTGACAGCAAATATTGACTGAAACGCAGCAGCAGCGCCACTCAAGTTGTCGCCCAAAACACACACAAAAAAACAGCGCAAATCTTTCGTCAACTGTATTTCCGTGCAACTTTTCTCTTTCAGTTGCATTTTGAAAGATTGAACTGTTCGATTGGCAACATTTTTTTTCCTCAACAAAAGTACGTGCAGTTAACTCCGCGGACACAAAGCGAGTCTTGCTTACCTCAGTCGAGCCACCTCCGCACGTGGGAACAAAGGGAATCCCGGTGCTTCTGACGCCTTGTTTTTACACGACGAGGAGCATCTTATTTACCACAGCACACGTGTCCTTTAGACATTCCTGTTTTCTATTATTCTGCCATCCTCCGCTGAAGCAAGTCAGTCTTCGTACTTCGCTTCACTTCATCTGGGTCTCGCTGCCGCTTACTTTGACACGATATTCGGCAAAACAGCGCAAACAAACAAACTGTGAAGTCTTCTCATTTGGAAGTTGTCCTGTGCAAACACGGAGCTCTATCAGAGTGAGTTCGTGGGTCGGTATTTCACTCGGTATCCCCCCCCCCCCCACTCCCCTCCCCTCCCCTCCCCTCCCACCCATCTCCTCTCCTCCTTCGCTGCGTGGACCAATTGAGAGGCTGCAAAAGGGAAAAGAGAACAACAGCATCTTAAGCTGGTGGGACAATGACATCTGTCAGTCAGTTGTGGTACGACCATTGAGAGCTGCAGGATAAAATGGGAATTAAGTATGATAAATGGCCAGAAACAATGTCCGAGGTTAAATGCTTCAAGGATGTTTTTTCTAGCTGTGTCTAGAAAATAGAAATTGCATGCGAAATGTTGAGCAAAATGAAATGAGGACCATGAAGGTGGATGGTAACTAAACAATTACAATATCGGTGGGACCTCGGTGCACTAACTTTATTTGTCCTGGGTAGAACTGCCACAAACAATTATTTTGCGAGTTGGCTAACCAACAGTAGTCGACTAATTGAATCATATGTAATTTGCGACATATTGTGCCAGCAAGCAGCTGCTCTTATAACTATCATTAGCTTACAGCTAGAATTATTTAAAGGGACAGTGCGTATACATTTTTGCCATCTAGTGGTGAACTAATAGAATGCAACAACTTAAGTTTGAAGCGTGTGCATTTTGAAGAGACAGACACACCACACTTCGTAAGCCGACCATTAATTACTGCGTAGAAGAAAGATGGCTGCGAAATATGTCAAGATGTGGCGTGACCAATGTAATGTGATGAGCGATTACTAGACCCACGATTTTATATTTAAAAAACTGATATGATAGAACACAAATTTTTTTAGAATGAATTTAAGAATGAACATTGACAAAATAGAAAATGTTTATATTGTCCCTTTAAGATATGTACAACTTAATAATAAAGACAATTAAAATGATTCAACTTTTATTAAACTTTGCAGCTTGTACCGAGCTGACATGTTTACAAATGATGGAGCAACTTAATTGAAGGTGATACCGTGGCCTTAAAATTATGAGCTGTAAATGTTTTGCGTATTTTAAAATGGCACCAAAAACTACACACTATGCAGAGGTGGTATTACTATGAGAGCATCTATAAATACTAATAAAAAAAAATACTTTTCTAGGGTAGTGAAATCAGATGAGCAAAATTAGGAAAATGCACTGTACTAAAGAAAACCAAACTCTAGCTTGTATTGGTTTCTAATTGTTTTTGTATTTAACATTTATCCAAACTTTTTGTTTTGCTTCACTAGAATGCAGAATTTAGCTTGTCCTTTGATTATTATTATTTTAATTATGTTTTTATTTAGTTTTTTTTTTTTTAGATTAACATGAAGCAGGTCACAATGACTCATGAAACAAACCAACAAGGATGCTTCAAATTGACAGATAAGCAAGTGAAATGTTTATAGCCACTGACCTTTAAATGTCATTTTTAGCTGTGGGGAAAGAAATGGTTATTGTTGGTTCTAATGAAAAATTTGATTTCAAGTATATCTTACACTATTTACAGTATTGCCTTTTATAATACAGTATGTGGTTTAGTGCCGTTGTCTTGTTAAAGGCCAAGTTAAGATACAATAAACGTCATACAGTGATGCATTATCTCCCGCCCCAAATCAGTAATAAGAATACAATCCCTCAGAAATTACACATTATTGAAATGCCCAGAGCAGAAGTAAATACAAATAATCCAATGTTGTTCAATCATAGCCTATTGCATAACTTGTACAGGCAATATCACTTTTTATATGCACTACACTGTAGTGTAGTCACTTTTGTGGCCTAATTCATCAATCAACATATTTTTTTTTTAGTAATTTCCCCTCAGTGGAATGAACACACATACATGGTTATCTCTCATGCCCCAAGTCGTAGCATGCTATGAACTTGCAGCTCATAACCCAATTTGCATAATTTATGAGTTAAATCTGCCAGCTTCAACTTTACATAACTGAATAGATTCCCATGTTGCATAAAATAGTTTACTGGGCTGCATAAATCCACAAAGTGAAGAATAATGTGGAAAGGTCTAAACACTAATGAAAGTCTCTAGTATTTTTCTCTCGCACTCTAAATGAGTGTTACCCGGTATATTGTGCGAGTGGTGCTTACATTTACAGATCTTTATAAACTACAGGAATAGCAGGGAAGCCTTTTAGACATTTCGCTCGGCAAACTGTTGTGTCCTTTGACCCTACAAAACATCTAATAAACTGAAAGCAGCTTTGGCCTCCTATGTTCTACTGTACAGTAGACAAAAAAAAGTTTTCTATTGTGGGAAGATCTGAAAAAGGTCTGTAGGAAAGAGAACCCACTTACATGGTAAACCCCTGTACAATTTATTTATTTATTAAACCTTGATTAACCAGGTAAGCCAGTTGAGAACCATTTCTCATTTACAATGATGACCTGGCCAAGATGGAGCATAAAAGACAGCTACATAAAAATGGTAAGAGCAAAATAATTAAAAAGTCCGTGTGGCGGCCGTACTGACAACGCACCGTGTCCGTTGCGCAGTCAGTGTGAATTGGGCGTAATAGTGTCTGGTCCGCTGACCTGGGGCACTTTACTTACTTACTTACTTTAGTCTTTCCTCTGGTCTCTTGATATCTCCCTAATCCTGTTGGAATTCAGATTTATCTGGGGTTGTTGAAACATTCTGGATTTGTAACTCAACTTTGAGGGTGGTGCCGGGTTGGTGTTGGATTCATCTTTGGATTCAGCTTTCCTTCCTTTGATCCTTCCTCCGGCCTCCTGACAACTTCATGACTCTGGTGGGACTCTGAAGTATCCGGTTAAGGTGAAGGGCCTTGGATTTATAACAGGTTTCAGGTGATTTAAAGAGCACAAACTCGCACACACACACACGTACGCACAAAAAAAAAGGGAAAGTGATGATGATATGTCGACTGGGGAAGGTTGCCGAAAGAATAATAATGAGTTCTCAAGAAAATTAAAAAGAAAAGACAACAGGAGGATTCATTAAGATTTGGAAAATTCTGATTTAGTGGCTGCACAAAAAATATTTATCAAAAAGGTGGTGCAACAAATGTTGCATCAAGCACCTCGTCTGTGACTTTTATCTGTTTCAACAGGCACAAGCTACCCCAACAGGCTGATATGATTTGGCTTTGTTTTGATTCGGGGAAAGGCTATTGCCATGGTGATGAGGAGGGAGATGAGTGTTGACTGATTGCGCTGTATTGGGAAGAAAAGGAAGTAGGGTTACATCAACAATCACATCTGATGAGATTGACGCCAGGGACTCTGATTACATACATATCCTCATCCTCAGCAATATCTTTGTCTCATAAATGCTTGTGTTGCTTTTGCACTGCTTGTAAACAGCTGAGATGACATCTTATTAGGACAGAAGTGTTGCTGCGGCGAGGGAGATGAGGAAGATTAAGATGTCCATCTGTTGCAAAACAGTCAGCTCAGATGAGGATGTGCGGCCGGCAGCTGACACATCCCAGCGAGTATGCCAAAATAGTTGGGGTCACGTGACTCTTTGAGGAAAGATAAATCACAGCTCTGTATAAAAAGACCTCATTTAGTCTCATCAATGTGAAAGAGCAAACACAGTTCAGCAACATTCAGGGAGACCTGCTTGATGATTTCAGGAGAATAGAAGAACGATACTGCTTGAATGGATGAATCACTGATGATGCGTTCATATTTGGATAGCATTGATTTTAATTGCTTTGATCCTGATGAATAAAGCCAATGCTGTTGAGAAAATTTAGAAAGATACAGTTCTGCACCTGTATATTGCTATCATGATTGCACAATTTTTCTAGGAGCATGAGCAATCTTCTTGCATATAAACTGAATAGGCCTGGAAATGCAATAATTTAACCGAATGCAATTCAAATCATGCATTATTCACAATTTAGAACAGTACCCAGGTGGTATGTTTTTATTAATAAGAAGTCTATGACATGCTTTTGTGAAAATACCCCAAGGATCAAGAATTCATAGTCAATAGTTTACACCATGAGCCCTATTTTTTGTGCCCAGCACAAGTCTAGCGTAAAACGCAGTTAATTGTGGGGCGAACGCAGCCGACTCCTGGCCAATCAAAGCGGCTCCCCACAAAATGCCTATCCCAGCTTTCTTAGGACGAGAGGCAGGGTTGCCAGCCAATCACAAGGCACAAAATAGACAAACAATTATTCAAACTCACACCTACGGACAATTTACAGTCTTCAACCTACAATGCATATTTTTTAAATGTGAGAGGAAACCGGAACTGCTTATCCTCCTCACTCTTTATTAAAGGCACAGTGTGGAATAAGTGACCACTTGATGCATAGATACAGCATAGAATGCAGCCAAAATGCACACATTTAGAAGCACGCAAACTATTGTGGCTCAGAGAGACCATACTTCACAAGCATACCACCAATTCTTATTTTGCGTGAGCAAATAGGCATCACTGCGAGCGACGGCGACTTGGCAGCAGGTTTTGAAGTAATGTACTAGCGTACTGGTGTAGTAATGAAGTAATGGCAAGCAACGCCGGAAGACCGAGCAAGCTGGATTTAGCCAGTGCAGCTAACAAGAGCGGCTAGCGGGAGTTAGTCAGAGCCATAGGCTGGAGTGGCTAACAAGAGCAGCTAGCGGGAGAAGCTAGTAAAAAAAAAAAAAAACTAGTTAAAGCTTTCAAGAGCAAAGCAGAATGTGACAGGCGACGGGAGCCCGAATCACGGGACTTAGTGAAGACTGAGTCTTACCTTCACTCAGGCCCCAACTGTGGAAGGTAAGCGGCGGTCGACCCATTGTGTCCGACACTTGAAGCAAGCACCACTACGTTCGCAAAGTTGTCCTTTGGGCATCCGTAGCAGGAAGATGGCGGTGAAACATGTTGGCCTCTTGTAAGGTGAGACTAGATCCATGCAATATAATTTGTGAATTATAGATCTAAACGTATTTATATGCTTTTCATGTTTTTTTTTTTAATGCTAGAGCATACAGGATTTGATGCAACCTCTGAACTGAAGCGAACGCTTGAAGCAATGGTAGTTATTACAAAAAAGGCCATCAGGTGGTAGCAGAGTATAAGAGATCAACCAGGGCCATGTTGCAAAAAGTTCTTTTCTCCACTGTTTTAAACAGATTTGAGAATAATGATGAAACTTAGCTATGTTCTAATGCTAATTGCTGCCAAACGGAAACAGATACAAATATACTTTTTTTCCTGATGAAAGAAGAGATTCTAATCTTTCTTTTGGTAGGTTCCATGTTTTATAGCAATAGAACACAATATTCCTTGAGCCTTGCAAAATCTGTCAAAATCCAGTAAATCAGTCGGGAGCGAAGGATGTTGCTTCAGTGAAAATGACTGGGGGTGAATAGGTTAATAACATAGAAAGGTAATGTGAGCAAATCCATTATTTCAGAAGTGTGTATCAAACTGGTAGTATTTCATATTAATCGGTAACCGAGAAAGACTTGTTGCTCTTTTTCAAAAAGGTTGGTGACCCCTTGTACAGCATAGAGAATACAACATTGCAAGCAGTTCGAAGAAAGACGCAAGATCTTCATCTACTCCTAAATTCCAGGTCAGAAGGTGAAACACGTGACCATTATTCATGTGTATTTTGTTATTGAGCTGTATTGTTATAATTGATCTGATATTCAGAGCTAACAAGTGTGGTTCCTGGCTAGCTAGAAATGTTAGTGGACATCACACATCATTTTGTACAGTATGTAATTGTATATTTTTGTAAATTTCTTACTGCATAATGGTGTTCATCAATGATGGAGGTTTGGCGAATAAAAGTTGTCTAACATTGGTTGCCTTTGTCATAATTTTCTGACGTAGAAAATCTTTGGCTATCGCTGTGATGTGTAGTTCTCAAACTTGTAATACAAAGTTTTTAGTTCCCTGACCTTTTGCACTACATATTTTAGTTGTGTTTAAAGACTATGAAGAAATATGCAGTCCAATGACATGAAAGCCCACATCTGGAAGCCCATATTACTGAAGTTCATCTGCTGATGTTGATGCTAAAAGCTTAAAGCTACTGATCTTTTTAAAAAAAATAAAATAAAATTTGCACTGACAGCATACCACTTTTGTTCAGCAGTCAGAGATCGAGAGCCAACATAATGAAGTGACTCTGAATGACTTGCTTTAGGAAAAACAACCTCCCAGAGCTAATGATAAATCCTGATAAAGAGCCACCTCTCATGGTCACTTTTAGTACTGCAGTATGCTGAGAAATGCAGCCCTGGTGAAATTTAACGGCAATGGGGAAACCTGGGTTGAGCATTACAAACAAATTAATGCGGCTGCATGGCCACCGTTAAGCGTGAAGGCCTAATATCTGAAAGGCTTGCATAGCCCTGTTTAATTAAAAAATAAATAAATCGTGTGATGATTCAATACTTTCAATACTGTGGATGCATTCAAATGTGGCCATTCAAATTCAAATTCAGGTTTCTGTTTCTTTTGTTTGTAACAATTCATCCCTCCACCATCCATTTTCTGAACCATTTATCCTCATAATAGTTTCATTCACTTACGACGATATATAACTTAATATGTATAATTTATCTGAACACTTTTGTATGACATAAAGATAGAAAACAACGTCATGAGGACTACACGTCTGGTATAGACAATTACAAGCTTACGGCACAAGTCAAAATGGCGGTCAAAAGGCACTTGTACAATATAAAAAATGAAAGAGTCCTTAATAATGTAAAAACTGTTCCACAGAAAATTAAAAAGGGCAACAAGCTAAAACATGTTAAAAGACTATCATATAGCACATTAGCTAGCACGGAGCTGTGGTGCATGGTTTGATCTCAGGATGAGTTAGCCTGGCCAGCCAGTCACTCTTTTAATATTCTATACAAAGAGTAGGACATTTGCATCAATACTTTCACCGAATTGCATAATTACAGTGATGGTTCGTCTATTTTTATTTAGTGAACCCTTGTTTGCCCTCCTATTGCTAAAAAAGAAAAAAAGAAAAGAGAATCGTAAACACCAGTCCCAGGAGAGCAATGCGGAGGGGGCTTTACTGCATTTTGCATTTTACTCCATATTTATTTTGTATAGATAATGAAGCAAGCTGGTTAACACCTAAAATATGTAGAAAACAAAGCAATATATTTTATCACACTCAAAAATGATTCTTACCACTAAGGAAGTGCTCGCTACAAAGCACTGGTTTTGGTTAAACTCCATTTCGAACCATCCAGTTTGACTCTTTCATCGCTTTTATACATTTTGTCTGACGTTTAGGGTCCATAGTTTATTTTTTTCTGGAGAGCTCAGTATTGTTCAGTCGGTAATTTTACCGATTTGACATGTCATCATCATTGCTCTCTTTTTTATATATATATATATATATATATATATATATATATATATATATATATATATATATATATATATATATTTTTTTTGGTATGTGGGTGAATGTGTATGTGCGTGCATGCGTGTGTGTATTCATTAGTTCACCTAAAACCTATTTTTAAAAAAAAATCCCATACCGTTCCCCTAAACCGAACATTTCCAGCCAGAGTCGTGAGGCCGTCAGGAAACCCGAGAAAGGACCAAAGAAAAGAAAGTGAAATCCAGCACCGACCAGACACCACCCACCAGGCCACCAACCAGAGTCCTTCACCAACCCCAGAGACATCTAAATTTCAACAAATCAGGGAGACCTCAAGAGACCAAAGGAGAGACTGAGGAAAGAAAGGAAGGACAGACGAAGCGGAGTGAGATCCAGACACCAGCCTCCACCGATTCAATGACCCGAGGAAGATTGTGTCTGAGTTTCGATAGATGCTGGTGTGGTGGATCTGGCGTGCATGAAAATCTCCACCAAAGAGGGGAGCCGTCGACCCCCGCCAGGACAGAGCAAGCGCCACACCTCAGGGCCCCCCAGGCCGCGGCAGCGCCAAAGGACGACCCCCGGGCCCCGCAGGGGCCACCGGCCGGAGAGCAAACCCAGGAGCAGGAGCGCCCCACCCCAACGCGGCCCGCACCCCCAAACCAACGCAGCAGGACGGGGCACTGCAGGCCCGCCAGGAACCCCACCGGTCCACAGCCCCCGCTCCCCCCCACGGAATGATTTTCTGAGAGCTTTTTATGCTAGTCACAGACAAAAGCATACAATACGCCATTTGTTATCACTGTGTAAGGGGTGTAATATTTCGGAAATATCAGAAATGCACGGATGTTTTGAATTGTCCATAAGAGCGTAAAAGAAAATCTGGGACAATGTAAATATATGTAAATATACTAAGGATTGTCGGTGGCAGCGCTTGTCTCGGTCATCATACACATACAGGTCATCAGTTCTAGTCTTGAGGTTATTAACAGCACAGGGGCGTAAGAATGTGTTGTCACGCAACACAAGGGCACGCTCTGTTAACACCATAAACCTAGAAGTGTTTTTCACACATTTACTGTAATCAATTACTTTCATACGGCTTATGTCATAAAATGGAGGACCCTCTGTAGCTATAACAATAAACACATTTGTCTTTTAAGGTCAAATGACTGCTAAGGTAAGACATTTGGTTAAAATAAAACCAATTCACCATCTAACGGTTGAATATTTATCTTGAGATTTTCATTTGATAAAAAAATAAGACGGAAAAAAAAAAACTGGTTGTGAGTTCAAGTACAGGTTAAACAATCAATCCAGCCACTGCATGTTGTTGTGTCAATGTTACCTTATCAAAGACATACAAGAGCGATACAAAGAGAAAAAGCATCACATTGGCAGCAGTCTTGGGATTTAAAATATAAAATAAAATAAAAAAACAGCAAAGATTCCCCTGTGATGTTTTACCAAAGCAAGCATTTACAGTAGTTAAAGTACTAAAGTCTGTAAATCCACACAAGTGGACACAACAGCAAAAGCAAGATGGAAACGGATACGGTAAGCGAGGTCCAATTGTTTCTCAATGGCAGGTAACGGAGGAAGTATTTATAAACCTGCATGAATGCATCTACACAAACACCTGAAGGTTGAACTTCAAGGCTAACACCTACAACTGTGGCCTTCAGCAGCTTTGTCTACACATCTAACAATGAGAAAGTATATATTAATTCAAATGAATGGACACACGTGAATGTTTTGCAAATCAGGGTTTAGCTAGTATAGCATAACAATCTGGTAAATACTAACATCAATAAAATAAGATGGAAAAAAGCTCAATTGTAAGAAGAAATTATTTGGTGTCACAGGACAAACACCTGATACTCAAAACAAAGTCAACTAGGAGCCACAGCCAAAATGAGCTATGAGCTTGTATGATACTAAGTGACAACCCTGCAGGAAAAAAGGAAGGATACACGGGCAATACATTCGCTTGTTATTCTAAACTCAAAAATATAAGCTTCAATATCCGTGCAAATATTAGCAGTCTAAGAAAAAGAAACCAACTTCCATCTTCAAGTTTTAGGCGAAGAGTTGGTCCACTGAATCACACTTTCTTTCTTGTTTTACATGTTATATAACACAAACGTATGAGGTGCTGCTGTGAAAGTCCTGCATAAAACACGCACACTTTAAAACGTCATTATGTTTAAAATGGCCACTCCTTTTGGTCCAAGCAGGTCGAGTGCCTGCAGGTGTCCAAGGAAGAGATCCTGTTTGTCCTCAAGAGTGGCCAGTTCATATCAACTGGCCATCCTAAATGCAAAAAGGAAAGGCAACATGAAACATCAGGGTCCAGCATCAGTAGGAGGCCACGTCAGTAGTTCTTTCCAAGTCGTGCGGAGGAATCTGCTGCTTATTGGAAAACAGATAGCCCAGTTGTTTACGTAACAGATGCTCAGTCAAATAAGATCCATCCAACAAACGAGGCAGACCTCTGCATGAAAATAGGTGAGCAGTATGTGATCTGAGGTGGCCGTAGTTCAGTCATTTAAGAGTTGAGGTGTCTGTCGCACAGCTCTTTATAGATTCGTTTGCGAATGCGAGGCATGTCGTCCTGACTGAACAGCAGAGGTTTCTTCACCGAGAGACAGCGGCAGTACTGGCAGATGCACAAAAACAAGGAGACGTATTCAAATGACATGAGAACCTGAGTTAAGATGTCTAACATTTAAGACACCTGACACAAATACCTACTTTGTCATACTGCCAGTGCAGAAGACATATGAGGCAGTGAAAGATAATGAAACACGAACAGGAGAAGGCACAAGTAGTGGAAGTCAACCTTAAAATTTTTTTGACAATAATATGCGTTATGTGATGTCGGTAGTCCAAACATGACATTCTGATTAGTATTGCATTTGTGGAATATGAGGCTGCCCCCTGAGATGGATAAAAACGGCTGGACTTTGCTGTTATATTATTATTATATTACAATATTAACCATAATACCATATTTAGACCAGTGGGGCTGCATAGAACATATTATTGTCCGAAAAATGGGGGTTGACTTCCCATTTAAATGAAAAGGTAATAAAAAACTAGAATATGCAATTTCTGTAGAAATTGCGTGTGAAGACAGTAAGGCTGAATGAAAATTGTTGAGTGATTTGGAATTATATTGAATTACATGTTATGCTGCACAAAGACCTGGAAAGAGCTGAACAATGGAGTAAGGAGCGTAGAATCGAGTAGCAATTGAGTAAGTAGTGAGGAATGGAATAAACAATGCAGTGAGGGTGGAATTGAATAAGCGATGGAGTAAGGGTCACTTCCTGTTAAAATTAGGGCAATTCCGGTTCACTTCCTGTTGAAATCAGGTCACTTCCTGTTGAAATCAGGCCATTTCTGAGTCACTTCCTCTTGAAATCAGGTCACTTCTAGGTCACTTCCTATTGAAATCAGGTCACTTCCTCTTGACATTAGACCAATTCCGGGTCACTTCCTGTTGAAATCAGGTCACTTCCTATTGAAATCAGGACATTTCTGGGTCACTTCCTATTGGTTTTTGGCCACTTCTGGGTTACTTCCTGTTGAAATCAGGTAACTTCTAGGTCACTTCCTGTTAAAATCAGGCCACTTCCGGGTCACTTCCTGTTGAAATCAGGTCACTTCTGGGTCACTTACTGTTTAAATCAAGTTGTCAAGGCATGATCTGTGTGACCCCTGCACGATGTGTGATGTGCAAGCGCAGATCGGCCATCTTGGATTGCTAACTACGGCAACCACATAGGTCAAAACACGTTAATACATACAAAATGAAACAGACATTACGAAAGGTACAGGACAGGTGCACGTTTGTTTTCGTTTATTTTATTTTTTAATCAAAGCAGTTCTGTACCCAAGCTTATCTTGTACAAATAGAAAATATTTCGACACATACTGTAATTATAGTTTTCTGTGAGAGTGGGTACGGTTTGTTTTTATTGTCTTTAGAACACTGTGTGGCCATTATCGTAGTGTAACATGTTTGCAAATGTGTATTTTTTTTTTATTTACTTGCAATTCGACTTATATTTGTTTTGTGAATTATTACTTTTGGTTTTGTATTTATTTTAGCTTTACATGCTGAAGTGTTTTGTGTACTGCACATGTCATGAGCGCAGAGGACAGAGAGGTGTAATCGAGCAAGCCTCGTTTGAGAAGAGCGTTAAATAAAAGAGAAACGTGCTTGAATCCTGTCCTGCCGTGTTAATTTAGCAGGAAAATGCCAGAAAACATCAACTTAAAACTATTTGTAGCCTGCTTTTTACCCAGCCTCCGGAAACGACAACAACATCTTAGGGTTACAATGCCATAGGGGTTGAGACTGGGTAAGGGGTGGGGGTCATTTAAAACACACACACCGCAAACTTACTGTAAAGTATAACAATGCAGACTCACTGGAAATTTACTTCATTACTTCCAAATTAATCAAGAATCTAAGATTTTTTTTCATGGATCATTATTTTATGAATGCGCAATGGCATATAAAGGTATTTTGTATAGTGTGCTTGCCGTAGTTAGCGCGTCACAGATCGTGCAGGGGTCACAGATAGCGCCTTGACACAGGTCACTTCCTGTTGATTTTAGGCCACTTCCAGGTAACTTCTTGCTGATTTTAGGCCACTTCCTGTTGAAACAGGTCACTTCCCGGCACTGATCTGAATATATGACTGGATAGCCGATAGCCCACACACGCCAAGCCGTTGAAGTCAAAGGGCGGCCATCTTGCTCCTCCCATCTTGCGAGCAGACTACTGTATAAACTATATGGTATACGAACAGATTAGTCATATACAGCTAGCATAGGGCCGGGCGGCAGGGTGTGGTGTTTATGGCAGGGTGGTCACTATTTTTTAACGAGTAAAAAATAAAAAATTGATAAAAAGTGGATGGTAGCCTGGCAAGCCACACCCACTTTCTTAAAAAAGAAAGTGGATGTGGCTTTCTTGAAAAAGAAAGTGGGTCTGGACAGGCGTCTGTTTCTATCAAGTATGGTTTCAAATTCCAATTTCGATACTGTAAATGAATAGGATCTAGGGAAGTCTTAGCCTATCGCCTATTTAGTCATATATTCAGATCAGTGCTTCCCGGTCACTTCCTGTTGAAATCAGGTCACTTCCTGTTCAGGTCGGAGCATTTCCTGGTGTGAATCCCAGGCATACCTAATCATTTGGACAAGATGGTTGCCACCCCAGGGGGCCAGGTGGGCGAGAATTCCGGGCATACCTAATTAATTGGCCAAGATAACTGCCCCACCCCGCGGGGTGGGAAATTTTGCATGTGTGGTAAGTGCAATCGTCAGGTAAAAGCTGAACAGTTGAAAGTTGGAAGGGTTTGAATCGGTGAATAAATGTAGAAATTGTAGTGGCAAAAAAGAAAAGGGTAAGGTGTTAAGAATCAAGTAGGGTATGAAGTAAGGTGTGAAGAATCAAGTAAGGAATGGACTAATAATCATCCCTAAAGTGAAATGAACGTTTTGAATGTCACTGTAAATCTGTAATGTTGACTCATTAGGAATGAATGTGGAATAGTAGGGTACAAAATAGGGAGTTGTGGTTAAGGCGTGAATATTTGGAATAAGAAAAATGGACCCTAGAATGGCATAAATATTTGGAGTAAAGTTTGAAGAATCAAGTAGGGAATGGACTAATAATCATCCCTAAAGTGAAATGAATGAGTTAAATGTTTTGAATGTCACTTTGAAATGTAGAATCTCCCATTAAGAATGAATGGGGAAAAATAAGGTACAAAATCGGGAATTGTGAACATTAGGAATTTTAAATATGGACCCTAGAATGGCATGAATATTTGAAATATGTTAAAATTGGAATGATAAGAATCTGATAAATTATGTGGAAGTAGTTTGATGCCAAAAAAGTGGGAGGAATAAATTGAAATAAGTTTAGAGATAGAAAATAGCCACAGCCTTCACACAGTAATGTCTTACCTCAAGGACAAAAACGCCACAGTCACTGTCATTTTTCTGTTGAGGAATACCCTGGGGAGTCAACAAGTCCAAATTAATACATAGCAATATTAATATGCATTTATTTCAATGGCATTCCAGTACATGCAGCTAAAATGTTTGTTCATCATGAGTCAAGAAGAAACTAGAATCTCAACATTTTATTTTCTTTACGCAAGTGTTGGACAAATTAAGCTTAATGAAGCACTTGGTTTTTTTACTCCTCTAGATGGCATTCTTGTTTTAAAGATGCAGTGGAAATTTGCACTAGCCTTTACATTTAAACCAAGTGCACCATCTACAGTAGAGCAGTAAAAGAAAAATATCTCAAGTGTTTCATAAAGCTTCATTTTCCCATCACTACTTTAAAAGCCCATGTAGGGTACAGTTGGTCTACCAAGTGTGAAAGCCGATACAGCGATGGTCCTGTGTCTATATACAATCAACATGAATGCCATATGAATTTGTGTTTTTAATGTATCATTTGAACTGTTCTATTTCTGTATTCGAATGATTAAACTGTGCATCATCAAAAATAAAAATAAAATCATTCATTTGGACTGGATAGGATTTAATTTACCCATCCACAGCCATGGGTGTCTAAGGACACCCTCACACATAGTGGCTGCCGAATTGGGGTATGCTTTTTGAGTCAGGTCCACCCTATAATGATTCAAATCATTGCCAGTGAAGCATCAAAAAGGCTTCCAAAACTAAGAATACAATATTGATGATGGTGGCAGCATCATGCTTTTTGTCTGTCCTGCCAGTGTTATTGGTGCTCAGCCTAAATGGATGTAATAATGAAGCAGTAGGGACTACCTCTAAATCAGCTGAGTTAAATGTTAGAAGGCTGAAACTCCCTTTTGGGTCAAAATTGAATGTTAAGAGGACAATAAGCCAAAGCACACATCAAGAGCATCCAATTTCATGGGATGTAATGATTCCACCCAAGAAAACAATGGTAAAAAACAAAACAAAACAAAAAACATAAAAACTCCCAAAGGTTATGACGTTTACAGTTATAGCCATAGCTTATATGACAGTTTCGTCAACATTTTAACACAAAAAGTAATAAACCTGTCAAAACCGAGATACCGGTAGATAGCGATGAGATCTGGTTGTAATCACGAGTACAGTGAAAATTTTACATACAAAAAAATGGAGCTCCAAATTAGGGGTTGAACAACTATGGCTTGTTTTGTAGTCGTCAACTAATGAGATGAAAGTCAAGTCCAAATTGATTACTTAATGAGATCATATTTTTTCAGCATATAACAGTGGTGGTTCAACCCTTTTTGTACCACGGACCAGTTTCACGTAAGGACATATTTTGACGGACCGGCATAGAAACCAAAATAAATTCATAACTACAACTAAGGTTGTTGTTGTAATTATCAGGAGGCTTTTTTGTCTTAAATGAATGGGTGTCCAACCATTCTCATTTTTGGTAAAATATTTCCACATGCTAGTAGCATAATACGACAACATGCTGTATCGCAACGACTATTTTGACATACAATTTTGATGTCGGTTGGCGTGTTTTCTGATAGGGATACACAACTTAATATTAATTTAATGGTTACCTTGATGATTGCAATCTTCCAACCTTTCAGGAAATTAGTCTTTTTCTTCTCCTGAGCTTCAGACTGAAGGTACTTCATTATGTTCTAATAAAAGATCACACAAACAACATTTTCTTAAGGGGATACTCAAGGCAAAAATGTTCTGTGAGTTTGTGGAATAAAAACTTCTACAGCAGTAACAACAAACACATTAAAGTAATAACAACTGCAAAGAATTGATACGGTCATCTATCGACTTTATACCAGCTCACGAGTGAGTATATATCGCATGCCAGTGATGCCTAGCTCCAAATGGACTGGTGAAAAATGTTCATGATCACAGTGACAAGAGTTGGATTTTGAATTGGTGTCGTTTCAGATACAACATCCATCTGCCTGTATAAAAGATGACAGATTATCTGGTGTCATTAGTCGTGTTCCGCATGAAAAGATATCACTCACATCTGCAGTGTGTCGGAAGACAATGCCTTGGCTGTCAAAGTAATTGATGGTCTTCGTTGCCATGGTTACAGTGACGAGAGACCAGTGGATTTCCAGGTGGATGGGAATGAGCAGTAGCCACTTGGAAAATAAATCCACCTGAAAAAAAAAAGTCCAAAATATTGATAGTGTTGCACTAAACTTTGGGAAGCAGAACATGGAGGTAATGTACGACCTGACCTGCACTATTATTATTTAAATTGATCAATCTATCTAAATCACCAGTGTCCTTACCTTTTTGGTCCATCTCTTTACTCCTTCATACCCCTTGGCATCCAACTGCTTGTGGAAGAAACTATTGAAAAAATGAACCTAGAGGGAGAAAGGTGAAACCACTGAACGGAACAAAGTATCCTCATTTCTAAATTGATCATGAAAGTACATTTCTGATTCTAATAAACTCTGACTTAATATTTAGAAATATCACTTACATTGTGCTGGGTTGCTTCCATAATGAGGTCTCCATAAGTGTTGATAATCTGAACAAGGGGAAATAAAAAGAAGCAGTGTAAAATATTCTACCTGTCTCGACATAGTACAAAAAAACTACCAGATTTTCTGGACTATAAATCACACTTTTTTTCATAGGTAGGATTTTCCTGCGATTTATACTCCGGAGCAATTTAGACACTCTAGACATACGCACAAATATGTCCTACTCTTTAACAATTAAATATTTATGCAGTAAACGTTAGCTTAAAAAGAATACATTTTAAAATATAGAGAAACTTTAAAGTTATATTAAGTTTACTCAAATTTTCAACAACAACAAAAAAACACTGTGATGACAGGTGTCTACTAATCAATCCAACAAAATACAGGATAACTTAGAATAACACAAACCAACCTGAACCTACCAACTGTACGACCAGGGCCCGGTTGTTCAAAACTTGGTTATGTCTTTAACCACTGGTTAAGTAGATTTAACGGCACTTTTATCTTGTTGTTCAAAACTCTGTTAACTTTAACCGGCTGTTAACTTGCTGTTAAAGTTAACACACCTAGGAACCGCCGCTAACTTTTTAACAGTATGGTTACCTCTGTGTTCGTGGCTAATGCTGCCTTCATGATAAAAAGAGAAAAACAGTCTATCGAGGGCTTGGCTTTGACATTGGTGATTATTTTGATGAAGAGTTATGCGCACGCTACCGCTTAGCAGTAATACAATGCCAAGTCTCATGCTGAGTCAAACGAGAAAGAATAAAAATGTGTTTTTTAAGATAAGTTCTAAAAATGGACAGAGGGAGCTTGCCCAACATTAAGTGGGAGGTGATTCCAAGGAGAGGTTACCTGTAATGTTTCTTGCTTTCTTTCACGTCAATAATCAAACAGACAACAACACTGTGAATAGCGGCTAATTATTTACGTTAAATTAATTGAAATTTAATATTATAATAATACTTTTTAATTATTTTTTATTAAAAAAACAGTAATTGCAAATATTAGTAATCATTACAAGTATTAGATAAAAAAATACACACATATTAGAAGTATGTAAATAAAAAAACAAGACAAATAAAAGCAATTCTCTCAAAAATATTACACAAAAAATACTCATCAGTCAAAAATATAATTAGGTTAGACAAAAAAAAGCGGACAAAAATATGAGAAACAAAATCAAACAAAGACATGCAATATTCTATGCTACAAAAATATTACACAAAATCTTCACTGAAAATACACACTGTATAAAAAAAAAAAAAAACTTATAATGAAGTAAAAAATAATTATAAATTGTTTCACAAAAACTTGCGTCAATCATTGATTAAATAACGTTTGCTTGGTTGGTCGTTTGGATAGTATCCATTCCTTTCGCCGACCCGCAAGTGAACAAAAAGAGGAATTGTGGGATATATCTGTGCTAACCAGTGCTGGTTAACTTAAACGGTGACGTTAACTAACAGCGTGACTAACAATGTTTTGAACTACGCATATTTAATGGTCAATTAGTTAACGGTGGGTTAAGGATTTAACCGGCGGTTAGGGGTTAAACTGTGGTTAAAATAACTGAGAATTGAACAACTGGGCCCAGGACATCATTCACAAGTCAGATGGGCTATACTGACAAAATCTCTCATGCGCCATGTACTCATGTAGTCAAGGGAAAATGTGAACCAAGAACAGTGACAGCATGCAATGGACCCGTGATGTGCTCACAACACTGACACTACATAAGCAAGTCTAGCCAACATTCTGTCATCCATTAATTCCTCAGTCATCCAATCCGGGGTAAATGATTCACAATTCGGAGGTTTTACTGAATCGATAGTGAATTGCCAGGGGAACATACAGTTTGCAATGCATTGATGAATCAAATATTTCCCCCCAAATTCCCTTACCTGATCATTTATCCAGTTCTGATCCTCCAGCGTGCCAAGATCTTCCAGACTCAACGTATGTTTGTTATAGATGACCATGAAGCCAGCAACCGGTGCAGAGGCCAGTGCTGCCTTATACCGCGTCATTTCCCGTTGGATGTTTAGTCCCCTGAATCAAAAATATTGATATGTGAGCATAGCACAGGGCTGCATTAAAGAATTGTGTGCATGCGCACTAACGAGTTGCTGAAGTCGTCACAGCTGCCGTTCGTCTTCAGGTGTTCCAAGACATCGGACTCACTGAGGGGAATGAAACTGCCATATTTTATGTAGAAGCTCTCCAAAAAGTCTAAAATTGAAACAACATTGTCACAGTATTAGAGGTTTCCATTCTTTGCCCTAAAAAGAGCAGATAAAATAGATTCAAATTAATGTTTACTAGTCAAATACATGTGCGCTTTTATAATACAGCAATCATTATGTACCTTACACTACGGTTACTGTTATATTTTTTAGGCTTATTGTGAAAACACCACACCGCTAAAATAAATTAAAAAAAAAAAAAATTAACAACTGACTACTTTTATCAGGCATGGCAAAAAATGCCCAACAGAATTGGGGATCATAAATAAGCAAAATATCACTTTTTTTTCCGATCACAGCACTTTGGTTTGTTTTTTAACATAAAACTCCCAAAACTATATTAAAAAGGTAAATTACACTTAATTATTTCTGGTGGTTTACAGTACATATTTTAGGATTATCACTGTGGTTAATATTATTGGCTTTAATAGATGGGCGACACGGCCAAATTTCACTGTATTGGTACTCGGGACAGCGGCCAGAAGCAGAAGTTAGAATAGAAAATTGACATTAATGTCATGTAATTTTAAGTAAAAATGCTCTATAGATCCTTCTTTAAAATTATGTCATGTTTTTTTTTTGTGTCTAAATTTTATGTATTAAAAGTATTAGTGGTATCGCTATTTGGTATCGGTGACCACTCAAGAGTTGAGTACTGTCCAAAAAGTGGTATTGAACATACCTTGATGATGTACACCTGAATGTAAGAACTATTGCGTAAATTCTAAAACACCAATCTTACCATGGACCAGATGAATAAGTTTCTCATGGATATCATCACTTTGCGCGTCTCCATCCATCTCTTGTACATTTGTTTCTTCTGACGGATTCTTAATAGGATTTTCCGTTTTCTCCCAAGTTCCGGGCTGACAGTACAAATGGTGGTCTAATAGTGCGCAGCTATGTTGCACGCTACATATTATAATAGGATAATGTGAAGAAGAAATTGTTTGATTTGCACAGTCCGTTTCCATGGGTGTGGATTTGGGATTGTTGTCTGTGGCTGATGTGACGTTTCCATTGGACACAGTAGGTGAGAGGCAAAGAGACGACGAGTCTGTTCTGTCAGGAACCAATACTACTTGCATCTCTGAGTCGTGGTTCTGAGGACTTCCTGGCTTTAAAAGAGAAGCTGACCCCCCTGATGAGCAAAGTGTTCCATTTCCTGGTTCGTTAATGCTACTTTCGTCCTCAGGTGTCTCCCCTTGGGGTTCTGTTTCAGGCAAATTTACGGAATCTCCATTTCCAATCTGTGATGTATCCGAAGTACAGTTCACACACTCCTGATGGACATTTTTAGAATTGACAATAGTTTCATTTTCAACACCTTGTTTAATTTCAATGATGGTTTCCCGCGCTAATACTTTTGGGAAGCTCATCTGGCCATTGTCCAAGGCATCCCCATCCAGTAGAGAGATACAGACCCGTGAAGGAGCGGTTGACCCTGACTGAGTATTTGATATTTTCATACCCTCACACATGTCATTTCCATCCTCAGCTTCCGCTACCACATCCTCTGTCAGGTCAAAGTCAGTAATTGTGATGAACTTGTCCCCACTTTCCCGTTCTGGGGTGTCATGGATGCTCCTTCCGGTGCCCCTTCCTCTGCCTCGTCCCCTCCCTTTCCCTCTCCCTCTGCCTGAAGTTTTGCCATCCTGTGACCTTTTATTGGGGCCGCAACAGTCACAGGTCTTGGGAGTCCTCTTTCTACTTGATGTGCGGCCATTGATTGTTGTTGATTGTATAGAGGACCAGTCTGATGCAGGACTTGAGTTAATTTTAGGGGTTCTATTAGGAGTTATAACTGATGACCCAGCTTCTTCAAGCTTCTGACTCGTGTGCTGGGAGACATCTAAAATGGGAGTAAGATCTGAGTCAAGAGGTTTAGCTGGGATATGAGATGGGTCCTTGTCAGAAGTAACTGTAAGAGGCAGCACTGGTGGAGGTGCTGCTTGCTCTGGAGCTGCTGCCTCTGTTATATTAGGTGTAAGAGATGTTTTCATTGGGGAAGCAGAGTTGCTGTGAACCATGACGTACACCTTTTGTAATTTAACCCCATCCCAGAAACTTCAAACACTGATCACCTCTCCCCTATTGCTCTTTTTATCCATGTGGTGGGGTATGTTCTTAATTATGTTACTTCTCTTTTAAACTGGCCTCAAAACAAGAGGAGTAGTTGTGCTCTGGCTTTCCCCAGTCAATGTTACTGGCGATAGCAGTACAGAACTTGGTGGTATTGAGTGTGGCTCACCAGCCACCATAGACTCCTAATGAGAAAAAACAAAAGTTCCAATTGTGAATAACAGAAATACAAATAAGAAATTCCAATACATTTGAGTACTTTAGTATTTAAGTACTATTATCTTTGTCACATAAATTTAATAACCAGTGATAAAAAATTTTTTTTTTTTTAAAAAAAGCACTTTAAAAAAAAAAACTCTTCTGTAGTTATGCAGCAAAATGAAATGACCACTGATAACAATGAACTAAATCCAATCAGGTTATTTGCATTAATTTATACAAAGTGTTGTACTTTGTGAATGTGACACGTTTTCCATTTGGTGAACGTGAGAGCTGGATTCAAAATTAAAATGTAATAAAACACACCTACTTTAACAGAAAAAAATTATCTCTTTAAAACGACTCAAAAACCATTGTCATCATTTAAGAGAGGCAATTTAAATTTGGTTATTTGCAAATAGTTTAAAATCCCGTCATAGCTTCTGCTAATGTAAAATTACTTAAATAATGAAGGACTTTAGCCAAACTAAAACGACTACGTAAATTCGGTTAATGTATATCTATCTATATATCTTATAGGATTCAAACCTCTGCATGCAAGCGCTAATTAGTTATTTTGTTGGACTTTTAAAGTTAGTCGCCATCCTGAAGCTAAAAGCGTTAGCTAGCGTCAGCCAAAACACAGACAAGGCGTCGGAGGACAAAGCGGAAGTTTGGAGTATGAACTCTACATTCTTACTGTGCATACGGTGAAAGGCTTAGAAAAGGCATACAGGAAGCATTCGTATACATTACCTCGTCGTTTGGGTGGTAAGACTTTTGTCTCACATAGCGTGAAGATAGAAGCATCAAACTGGCGGCGCACGTTGATGACGCTACTATGTCAGTAAGCTTCGGTTCTTTCCGGAGACACTCACGAGCGAAGCTTCGTTTGCCCCGGCAAACGTTGATCTGTTCGCCCCCAGAGTCACTTCTATTCTCTTCTATTGATTTATTTATTCACCCCCCCCCCCCCTTTCTTGTCTTTAAAATAAAACTTTATCGGGTATAGTCTTGCAAGGGGAAAAAAACATTTTATTTTTGTTTACAGCTCTCTCTGTCGCTCTCTCTCTCTCTCACTCACTCTTTATTGTGTACACTACGTATGTAACGTTATGCATATGATATTTATAGTATATTTCTTGAAGAAAAGTAGGACAGTGCTACTGCACACATACAGATCATTGACACAACTCTTGGTTACTTAACATTTAATTACAAAAAATAAAATAAATACAACCATCAGCTGAAGAGTATAAGGAATTATGCACAAAATTAACATCAGTAAAATACAATTTCAAAAATAAACAAAAACAGCGCAACATAAAGCATATTTCAACATGAATTCTGTTTCTCCCATAAGTACAGCAAATATAGAGCGGGAAAGTCATAATGGATATTTGGAAGTTGGAAGAACAGATGAATAATATACAGGTATAAAGCACAAATATAATATTCATACACATTAGAGTACAAAGGTTTGAAAAATAAAAATATCTGAAATACAAATTATTTGAGTTTACCCCAGCAAAATGAACCACGTGAAAAACAGTGTTACAGTCCAACTGCAATAAACAAAATCTATAGCTATATATTTCTATTCGTACATGAAGTCAGTGCTAGAACATTTTCTAATTAGGATTCTTTATCTCTACGTAAAAAAGACATAACAGGTGTCCAAACACCATTTTGCAGATGTCTTTTGTTTCCAGTGACGTGCCTTATTAAATTGAATATTTAATATTTGAATATTTAAAACAAGATTTATATAGGCTTACTCTTGTCTGATTTTAAGATAAAGAGAGGGGCAAATGAGACAAGGACAAGAGGGGAAAATGTTCACATGCTACTTCATTTTACTACTTAAATCCAAACCAGTTGCACAGTTTGGAAGTTTATGTCGGTAAAGAACACATTAGTGGTGCAGCCAGTTCTGTAGCACAAGACCTGAAAGAGAATTTTGGGAGGTTGGTGAAAAAGTAAATATTTTTTAAACATATCCCCATAAAAAGAAAAAAAGCTACCTCATAGTGCAGGAGTGTGAAAAGTCTTGAAGACTGCAGTGCCGTTGCTGCCTCCGGTTGTTAGAACCTGAAGCTGTACCTGATAAACACTGTCACTTTGGAGACCATGAACTATCACTGCCCTCTGAGACTGAGAGGTAAGAAACAGTTTCAACAATGGAGCAATCAAAAATGGAAATGATGACACGAGTGGCTGCATAAATAATACTTCAGGCTGTATAAACGATACATTATTTATTATTATCTCACCGGTGCAATTGTCTGCGTCTGAGAGATAAGCGTGTCCTCGTGGCCTTTTGCTGCCAAGGTTACAGCTGACTGCAGTGTCCATGTGAATTGGAAGCCATGAACCTCTGCCAGGTCCAGTGCATGTTGAGATACCCTCCAGCGAAACACAGCCAGCAGCGTACCATTAACTTGTTGAAAATTTGCTGTCAGGCGCTCTGGACGCAGTATCACTTTTCTGCCTGCTGGGTGGCGCTCTGACCCAGAAAATATGAAACATTTCATTTCAAAACACTAGACCGCATTTGTTCTTATGCTTTGTGTTGCATCTTACAATCTAATTTCATACATTCAAATGATGATTATGAAAACAACCACTCATAATATGGTGGTACCTTGGGTGCTGCAAGGCAAGGTTTTGCCTCCTTTGACCCTAATGGAGGAGCAAGTTGGGGTAGTCACCCAGGCAACAGCTTCTGACTCAGGATCAGTCTTCATTGCCACAGCTACCCAGTACTTACATGCAAACAGTAGGCCTGTGATGGTGTAATGGGTACCCTGGAGAGAGAAAATACGGCCAGGTTTGTGAGAGAACCCATGATTTAAGTGGCATATTGCTTTCTTTCCCTTGGAAAGCTCTGTGATATTTATTTCATATTGGAATAAAAATCCCTTTCAACAACGTGAACTTGGCAGGTAAGTACATTGGCACTATTAAAGAATGAAATATGTCTGCAGTAAAAACTGTTGATTATCACCATTTTTACTTCAGATGATTAAATAATAATAATAATAATAATACATTTTATTTATATAGCACTTTTCATGCAGAGATGCAACCCAAAGTGTTGAAGAAACAGCAAGTTAAAAAACATAAGACATAAAACAAATACATTAAAATTCAATACGATATAAAATGTAGGACCATAAAGACAAAAGGCAGATTCCCCAGATTTTTTGTGGGAGATCCTTGGAATCTCTAAAAGATCGAGCAGTTGAAGATCGAAGAGCTCTTGGATGGACATATAATAAAAGGCAATCAGTAATATAAGATAGTGCTTGTTTATGTAGTGCTTTATAAATAATTAACTAAAAGAAACCGGTTGCCAGTTCAAGGGGGCAAATGTGAGCACTTTTTTATTGTATTGGTTAAAATCCTGGCTGCCATATTTTTGAATAAACTGTAACTTCTGAGAGACTTTTGAGGCAATTCGTAAAAAAAAAAGGGAAAAAAGAATTACAATAATCCAGTCGGCTCATGATAAAAGCATGAATCAGCATTTCAGCATCATTCTGAGTTACAAATGGCCTAATTTTGGCTATATTCCTAAATTGGTAAAAATTTGTTCTAGCAATTTTGTTAAAGAAGATTAGAGTCTAAAATTACATCTAGGTTTGTCACATGGGTTTTTATTTGCTTAAAAATGTTTAAAAACAACAACATAACATATTGCCTTCTATCCTCTGAGCATACAAATAATATATATTTTTTCCCCCTTGTTTAAAAAAAGTCCTACTCATCAATCATTGACATCTGTGAGACAGTTGAAAAGATTGTTTACAAAAGTGGGGTTGTGAGACAGATATGTATAATTGAATTAAAAAAGAACAGGACCTAGAATGCTTCCCTGCGGAACATCATACAGCAAATGTTTCGGACAAAGTTACCTAAACGGACACAAAATTTTCTTTCTGGCGAGTGAATCCAATCAAGAGCCCTGCGCCAAATAGACGCATCCATGTCTCGAGCTGTTTCAACAAAATATTACATTATAATCAATTATGTCAAAATAACTCAAGTCTAATAAAAAATTGATATTCAACCTTAAATGAAGCAATTTCATAGCTGCATGTTTGATCAATATATAATTTCGCAGTTGCTTTGTTTTGTGAATAAAGGTTGTTTTATCTTGTTATTGAATGCATTCGCACCTCTTAGCGGTGCTATTTCCTTCTTTTTTTCCAGTTGTTTGGTATTTGTCCAGATGACACATTTCAATACAAGCTAAGAAACCTGAGACAGGTATAATGACAAAAGTGAGGTTGGACAAAGTGATGATGGCCAAGAGACATGGTTACACAAACACAGAAGATGGGGGCATTCCACTGGGGGAAAAAAATGAGTTATGGAGTTGAAACCCAATCTGCCACAGATTCACATTCACATATCTAACACTAAAATACCCACTCTGACAACTCATTAATCAGCCAGGAGAATATACCTGCACACTTGCTGTGCCTTCAGTGCTTGTAACATTAGTGCTGCAGGCATGTGGGCGCCACCGCAAAATGTATGGACTGGGGTGACGATTTCTGGCTGCAAGATAACAAAACAAAAGAGACATTGAGCGTTCGTATTGTGAGTGAGTAGGGGCGAGACCTACATGTCAAAATCCTGTTTTTGTGATGGTCAAAAGTGATATGTTATTCATTTTATATCTCCTCTTGCTGTCCAGCTGCCAAAATCTACAGGAGAGATGGGCGTGGAGACACTCACATGTTTTTTTTTTTTCTCGAGCTACATTTTGTTGGATGCTGATTACTTCAGATTGTATCAGAAGAGGAAGCCTGCAAGAGCAACTCAGAGCTCAAATTCCTGCCATGCTACCATCCTTTTGATACAATAAAGAGCCATTTCATTTGCAATGTTCTTTTTTAAACACGAAGGAATTAGTCAAAAAGATCAGTAAAGCAAAAATATTTTGCCATAAAAAAAGGATGCAAACCTTGTTACCTTCCATGTAGTGCACAACCTACAACCTACTGTAGCTCAACCTGAGGTTTTACACACTCTAAAAACATTTGGATCAAATGTAAACCAATTATGGATGAAAAATGGACCGACCCACTTTATGGGTCAATTTGACCCAACTTTGAGTCAAGAAATGGATCTTTTAGCGTGAAACAACTCATAAATATTGGTTAGATCTTTTACTTGGGTCAAAATTTTTTTTGTATAAAACAACCCAGAAAGTTGGGTCAAATTGACCCATAAAGTGGATCGGTTAATTTTTGATACATAATTGGGTTACTTTTGACCCAACTATTTTTAGAGTGCACAACAACAGTAAAAGTATAAGGGCAGGTTTTTAACCCTTTCAGACCCGCATTTTTTCTGCTGGGCAATAAAAAAAAAAATATATATATATATATATATATTTATTTTTTTTACTGATTTTGACTCTTCCCTCATAAGAACAACATGGGGAAAAAAAACATTTGGGGGTTATCTCATGTTCTTATTTGTTATAGTGGACAATGTAACGTGTTTTAAACTTACCAAGCTTATATGTAACATTTTTAACATGAACACAATGCAAATCAACTTACGATTGTGATTGGTTAGCTAGGATCCAATCATGAACCAGAAGTGTTGAAATCATCCAAATTATGCGTTTCTATTGGTTTAGATGCGCAAATATGTCATGTCCACTGCAATCATCTATGCGTCAGAAGGGGTTAAGTTAGGTAAAGATAAGATATATCATTTATGTAAATTTAACTTTTTTTAATGTTATTTATTTATTTATTTTAAGCATATTTGTTTTTTGATTTCATAAAACTAATTTTGGCTTCTTACATTAAAAATTAGGGGCACACAAGAAAGTTGTAACATTACCAGAGCAAAATTGCAGTTCATCAAAGAAAAAAGTTGTAATCTTACATGAATAATTTATGTTTTACTAGGTAGAATACAGTCATAGTACTACAGTCATAAATACATTGCTGCATTAGGATGATGATAGTAGCCAAAGATCTTGTCACGTTACATTTTAGTAGAGATGGGTGAGTACAGATATGAGGTATTTAGTTAAACTCATTTTTCATGTTCTATATAAATTTGTGCTTTATGAACAAATTTGAAAAATATAGAAAAATATATATATTTTTTGAATGCCATTAATGTCATGCAATTTTAAAGAAAATTGCTATATGTATTGGGATATTAGGTCTTTCTTGAACCCTATTATGTTGTGGGTCAAAGAGACCCATTTGAAAGTTAAAATAAAAGGTAAAAGCATTGTTTTGTATACTTACTCAGCATATTCAATGAAAATGATATTCATATGCATTAAAAAAAAAAAAAAATTTGTTAATAAAAAAACAACTCTGAAGCATGAACTGTGAGAGGAACTATTGATTGGAATTGTTACTGATGGAGTTATTCTAAGATTAAATAAACATTGTTTACATTTTTAAAATTTCTGAAACTTTTGGATAATTAAGCTAATGACCCATGCTGTTCCTAAGGGGGGAAAATTGTATCGAAAGAGTGCAAATGAAGTATTGGCTTCGTTAGTTTACAGGATTACAAAAAAAAGACTGTTTCTGATACTTTTGGATAATTACACACGCACCCCAGGTTTAAACGACCCAAGGATAGTGTCCAGAGAAACAAATGTAACACACGGGTTAAAATGAAGTTGTTGTTGTTTTTTTGGTGAACAAGATTACACATACGCGCAAAAAAAAGTTTTCCAGACTATTGGATAATTGAACACACCATCAGGTCAACATTATTGCAATTTCTGAAAAATACACATAACGCACAGATTAAAACAAGTCATGGACACGGACACACGTAACTGACGCGTTTGGATGACTTCTATTTGCATCACAATGGAGAGAAATTATGTTTATGCCATAAAGTCCTCAGTAGTTGTGTGTTTCTATAGCTCAACCCACCATGGCTCGACCTCTTCCAGAACACCTTGACCTGCAGCTGACCGCTATGGTAATGTGGGGCAGCAACCTCCAGGCGAAGGTCACCAGGGAAGACAGGGTCAAGAGGGGATTCAGGGTGAAGAAGAGAAGACGAAAGGGGGAGGTCAGGAGAGGATGAGGAAGAGGATGAGAGGGAAGGAGACAAGGACGATGAGGAAGGCGCCGACGGGAGCTCGTTGGAAAAGTCTTCTTTGGCGCAATCTAATTGAAGGAGATGGGGGGGAAATGTATTAAAAAGTTGACTGACTCATTTGACTTGTAATAAAATTGAATCCACCGAAATAACGGAGAGATGTTGCTTTTCAATGTGCTTCATCAACCACAATACAGTTACATATAATTAGTTCTCAATCAAGTATTGTTCTGATAAACCAACAACACAGCACATTTTGTGATTTTTTGAACATATTATACTGTCACCCTTGCAAAGTAGTGGTGAAAGAGCAAAGCTAGACTTCATTATTGTTCACTCAACGACACTAATTGGTATCATCTGACCTTTCCACCTCATCCACAAATGTCATATACTGTATGCTTACTTTTGAAATATAAAAGCTGACATGTTCCATATGAAATTGCTGCTCCGTGGCTGGATAATTGAGCTGCAGCTGGCATATAAGCCTGGGAGGCGTTGACCAACGGGTCACCTATAAATACCTTTGCTGCCCCAATGACTATTAACCTGCCACTTTCCACGCTCAGTGAGCGAGAAACATGGAGGGAAGCAGAACATGCTGACGAATTCAACTGGAATATCATAAACTCAATTACGGTACTGTATGACTCCGTTTAGAAAAGTGTAATGTGCTGTGAACTTCATAGACGGTGACAATTAATGGCATGGAACACGGTATTAAAATATATCAGCTCAGTCAGGTTGGATTCAGGTTGCATAAAATGGCATACATACAGTAATACTTATTTGTAAATATTATTTAAGATTATAGATTTATATTATTATTACAATTATTCATACAGTACACGTACATGATTATTTTATTCATATTTGTTCTTGTGGCAAATCAGATCATTTCTTTGATGACTCATGTGAGTAGCCATTTAGTGTCATTGGAAAGAGAATTGCTAAGACCACATCTGCCAAGTGTGAAAATGTGAAAGTGAGATGTACTTTTTGATGTATTTTTCCCTCTTAGCACCACCTTGGTAGTAGAATATGAGTTACAAAGCAAAATTCAGCCCTTTTTATCCATCTCAGGGGGCGGCCATTTTGCCACTTGCTGTCGACTGAAGATGACATCACAGTTGCTCAGGGCTCAGGCAACGACCAATCACAGCTCACATGTTTTTTTAAGCTGACCTGTGATTGGTGGTTACCTGAGCCCTGGGCAACTGTGATGGTAAGTTCTGGGCACCATTCATAAACAAATGACACTTTTTGATGTACTTGACGAACCAGGAAGCAGCATGGTAAAATAAGGCGCTCGATGTTTTTCGGCACTTATAGATTGGCCTTGACAAGTATCATTTCAGTTACATTTGTAAATACAGCTTTCTGTATCAAACTAATAGGACATTTTATACCTTTACAAGGTACTGTAGTAAAGACAATGTGGGCTCTCGGGCTCTTCAGTCTCTTCTGACCCCAGTAGGCCACTGACTGTACAGACAGGAAGTAGGAAGTATCAGGGAGAAGACCCTGTAGCCACAGCTCACACTGCACCTATAACACAACATAAAAATGGAAAGATGATAAAAAAAAATGGATTTTCACTATTAAATCTGGTCCAATGTTTTTTCAGGTTCCTGACTGGTGTCCTACGGAAATTATGCCAAAGGTTGGTGGCTTGAAAAACCACCAGTCATTTGCCAATGTTATATTCATCATGCACGCCGCCTTCATATCTTTCAATATGATGTGTTTGTGCCCTCCTGATTGACTGACAGGCGAAACATGTTCTGCATTAGACTGCCATTTGACTGACAGCTCATTACTGACTCTTAGTCAATCAAATCTGTCTGCCTGTGTGGACCTGAACCAACCACAACAAAGAGATGCTTAGACGATAACACATTTGTGTTTGGGTGTGTGTGTTTAAGACAAAATGTCACAGACCTGAGTTAAAAGCAGTGCCTCGGTGGCTAGCAGAGAAAACGAGTATTTCTCATGCAACCAAGATAGACAAAACATATGGCCTGTACAACTGTGTGTTGCATGTGCGTGTATATACGGTATGTGACACTCAAAAAGAAAAGCCTGGATTTCTATTTTAGTGCTTAATGTCAGAGGATATTGTATGAAAGAAACCAATGTATATTCATAACCACTAATTCTGCAGAGGTTTGAGGACGCGTCCTTCAATTTCCTTTTATATGTCAGTTTTAATGCTGCATATCCCACATCTTGCGTAAAATCTGACTTGACATAAAAATTTGTTTCATCATCTTTAGTGATGGGCACTAAAATGACCAGCATATTCTTGCAACCTTTTGTGATGCTCTTGTCTCTTTGTGAGTCTATGAAGCTGCAAGTAAAAAAACACTTGTTAAGAGGCCTCATTTAAATTCCAGGCCTCTCAGCCAAGCAGAACAGAAGACTTGGTTCGAGATAAATGGCTCCAACGGGCTGAGTCTGGGATCGCCATCACTACTTTGGATAGTGAACGCCATATGAGCAAACTTGCATTAAAAGGCTTGAAACCTTCATTTTTATGTTCTTAATTATTTATTTATTTATTTTCTTGAAAAGTGAATGTATCTAAAGCACTGGTAAATTATGCTATTAGATTTAGCATCAAAATATATACAACAGAACCTTCTGACAGAGCTAAAATTCTGATTCATTCACATTTTTCTGGCGAAAACACATAAAAAAAAAGCCACTAAAAACCACAAGTTTGAACGCCTGTTGCACTTCTGCAAATCTCGAAGGAACACGAAATATCTACAAGATTAACTAGACAACAGTGTTTTGCTTTTTGTTTGGCTTCATTTTGTAATATGTAAGAAATAATCTCCCTTTGCATGTTCCCGAATCCCAACTGAATCTACTGTAATAGTTTTCCTCATCAGATATTGTCCAGAAACGTTCATTTCCCACTTTAATATTAGAGCTGTCATATCCTTATGAAAAGGAAGTTAAAAAGAATGTGGTCCATGATGCTGGTAAACTTCCAAGTTTTATTATTTCATTTCAATTGCTTCCATATGGAATAAGAAAATTAATTTGGTAAGGACTCAAACTGTCACGATTGTAAAATGTATTGTAACTGTGTCTTCAATGTAAAAATACCATTTTAACATTCTCAACGTTCATATAAGTATGAAGATACACACTCACACGCACGCACACACGCACATGCACATACACAGACTCACCCACATAAAAAAAAAGTTAAAATAATAATAATAATAATAATAATAATAATAATAATAATAATAATTAAAAATATATATATATATTAAAAAAAAAGAGAGAGCAATGATGATGACATGTCAAATCGGTGAAATTACCGAATGAACAATACTGAGCTCTCCAGAAAAAATAAAAAAATAAATATGAAGACACGTTAAAAGTGACATGTGTGGAGCGCATGCAATTAGAAGCACGCACACTATTTCGCAAGCCTACCAACAATTATCCACCATCTTATTTTTGCAAACATGCATCTCAGTGAGCGATGGTGACTTGGCAGCCAAAGTGAAGCCTGGCGAGCGACCCGAATGACCTAGCAAGCCTGATTTAACTGGAGTAGCTCACAAGAGCTGCCAGCGGCAGTTAGTCGGAAGCAATGGTAGTTATTACAAAAACGGCCAGCACGTGGCAGCAGAGTATAAGAGATCAACCAGGGTAATGTTGCAACAAGCTGTTTCCCCCACTGTTTTAAACTGATTTTTGAATATTGAATAAGCTTAGCTATATATTCTAAAGCTAATTTCTGTAAAACAGAGACAAATACAAATATACTTTTTTCCTAATGAAAGAAGAGTCTCTAATCTTTCTTTTGGTAGGTTCCATGTTTTTATAGCAATAGAACACAATATTATGTGTGCCTTGCAAAATCAGTCAAAATCTAGTAAAACAGCGGGAGCGAAGGGGGTTGCTTCAGTGAAAATGCCTGGGAGTGAATAAGTTTTAAAAAAATGTACGTTGATGTGATAGAATTATTTTTTTTAAAAATTGCATGTTATTGAAATCAATAGTGGGGTTTTAAATTGAATTATTAGTTCACCCCGGGGCTAAACATTACACACTGTCACTGTAAACAGTGTAATAATGCTAGAACTAAGCAAAACTGCTTACACTTCAAAAATGTTTGACAGACACAGTGGAGAAGCAAAACAACAAAATAGACTTGTAGAGTTGATCTGATGTTCATTGAGTTAAATTCTGACAAAATCACATGACGTCACACATGACGATGGTTTGAAGTTTTCTTTGACCTGAGGCACATTTTTCAACAAAATTTTGCTCTTCATTACTTCTAAATGTACAACATTTGGAACTATCAATTTGGAGGTCTTACTGTACTGTGATTCTGGCTATGTGGGCTGCTGTCTGAGTCCTGACTGAACTTCATTTTTTTTGCACTAAAATCATTAAAATTGTGAATTTAAAAAAAGCACCAATCTTTTTGTACCTACAGTGTACACGCTGCACTTTTTTTTAACATACCTTAAGTTAAGAAAACTGACACTTTAACTAATCCATAACTTATAGATAGACAAGTTTCTAATTCAATATGCAATCATTTTGGCCCCTGCATTCACTGCAATTACTGCAGGCTTGGGGAATCCAGGCCCAGAAAGTAAAAACCCAGACATAGACTGGCTTTAGTCCACAGGTGCTTCTACTCAATTGGCACACAAGCTCATCTTCCCCTGTTGAATAGAAGCACCTATGGCTAAAGCCAAACTGTTTCAGGGTTTTTACTTCCGGATCTGGATTCCCCAACCCTGATGACTTGTATGTCATACATACTTTCCTAGCTGTTGCGACTAACTCTATAGTGACTGGCTGGCACACAATGCAACATTTCCTTGTGCTAATCTGAGTTCAATGCAATGCCCAAAAAAAATACAGCAGAAAAGTACAATTTTTCTGGGTACAGCTAATCTATGTGGTTGAGTTATGTCAGTGCTTTAGCGTCAGACCAACATGTTTTCTTAGCCCGATGATAATTGCTTGTCTGACTGAAAACAACTGTATTTTAAACATACAGTATGCACAAACATTCAAAGTACATAAAAAAAAAAGTCAGAAAATATGTAAGTCTTGAACCCTACATACATCAAGCTTTTAATTTGATATTGGAATAGCTCAGTGGACGCCCTCATTCTCTTCTTCATATCTGAAATTATTATGTATGGTATGTATCTATAATATCTTTAATTATGCCGCATTCTATTATACCTTAAACATATTAGCATAAAAACTTTCAGGCTTTACAACAAAACCGAAATGTGCATGAAAAATCTCTCAGACAGGCCTTCGATTCTTTCAAATGTTATACACGGTCCTAGAGTCATGCTCTTTTTCAAGTATTTTTCATGAACAAACAAACAGATTTAAAGTAATCGGATTACCACTACTTCCTCTGCCCCTCCCGTCTATCACTGCATTGCCTAATCAGTGTGACGTTTCATTAGGAAACATTTCCTTACCCCCTGAGTCACTCTGCTGTTGCTCCTTTTTTTGCTCTCCTGGTGTGCATGTGGCTGTGTAAACTGGGTGCGCATGTTGTTATGTAATTCATGTGTGTTTGCACGCTGTGGGTGGGTGTGCTTTTGTGTCCTATGTCGAGACATCCAGGTGACTCTGTAGTTGTGGACTGGCAAGTCTAGATCCTGAGGGGGGTCCCAGTGTATTAAGACAGCCACAGTGATCCTATTTCCCCCTGACCTATGGAGAGAGGTCAAGATGTCAAAACACACCAAACATAAAAGTCAAACCAACCTTCCCTTTCCCTTTCTTTGGGGTTGTGTTTTGTGTCTCCGTTGCTGTTTTTCTGTTGTGGTTCTGAATAGTGTACTTGTCTGTGCATTTTTATTCTATGGTGTTTGCTTGATTGGTATGTTAGTGGTTTGGAGTATAGTGGTTGTGTGGCTATGGCCTGTTTTTGTTGATCAAAAATAAAGTTGGAAAAAAATTCAAGTAATTGATGTTGCAGAGAAATCGCTCTTTGTCAACCAATTTCATTGCACCATTTGTAACTTTTTTGACCTTTCTGTCACCGTATGGGCAGTGGCAGCTCAAAATGTTTACTAGCTTATTTTCAAGGGACAATACAGTATAAAGAGAGTCAAATTAGATTTGAAAAGATACTTATCAACAGCACCAGCAAAGAAAATCTACGTATTTGATTATTAGGGGTGCAACGGTACAGGTAGCCTACGCTGTACGGTCTGTACCTCGGTTTTTGCCATGGTTTCGGTTCGGTTTTGGTATGTGATTTGTGCGTAAAGAGAACTATTATTTTCCCTCAAAATTCTCTTTATTTTGCTTGTCGGCAAAAATTACATTGTGCAACGACAGTTTTAACACTACACAGTAGTAACAAATATGTATACAAAATAACATAATAATAATAAACTTATTTAATCCCAGCCATTTTCACTGAAGCAACCCCCTTCGCTCCCGGCTTTTTAACTGGATTTTGACTAATTTTGCAAGGCCCACAGAATATTGTGTTCTATTGCTATAAAAACATGGAACCTACCAAAAGAAAGATTAGAGTATCTTCTTTCATTAGGGAAAAAAAATCTGTTTCTTTTTTTTTTTCCTCAATTAGCATTAGAATATAGCTAAGTTTCATCATTATTCACAAATCTGTTTGTGAATTAGTGGGAAAAACATCTTGTTTCAACTTGGCCCTGGTTGATTTCTTATACTCTGCTGTCACCTGCCGACCATTTTTGTACTAACTACAATTGCTTCATGCATTCTCTTCAGTTCAGGGGCTGCATCAAAGTCTTCTGTATGCTTAAGTATAAAAAAAAAACTTTAAAAAAAAAACTTAAAAAAAAAAACTTTTAAAAAACAACAACTTAAAAGTACGTCATTGGGAGCATGGTAATATTAAAAATAGAACGTATTATGTTTTGGGGAACAGAATAATAATAATAATAATAATAATAATAATAATTATTATTATTATTATTATAATTATAATAATAGATAAAAATTGTGTACATCAGGGACGTTAACTTTAACCCATTTTGACTAGGAGCGAATTGCCGCGTTTCTGCCTTTGGGGCCGGGAGGGCGGATGTGTCATTTGTTTTGTCTTGTTCTCGGTCTCTTGACCGATGGGGTGCATCGGAGTGTGCACGACGTGGGGGTGCCGTAGACCTCGTGGCCTTTTCTGGAGTTTTGTTCAGGCGTTTATGGCTGGCGCGGATTTGCGGGAGTTGTGGGGTGGATGGCGGTGATAGAAAGCGCGCTGGGTGCTTCGAGCAAGTCGTACCGGTTGAAGGCTCAGCGCACCGTCTGTCACCGTCATTTGTTCCATTGCTCCCACGGGTCTGCGTCGCCTTCATGTGTATGTTCTGATGCATTTGATCGGCTGGGGGACCGAGGGTTGGTGGGGGCAGGGCAGGGTGACGTGTCTTCTTTCCCAGCTTTGGGGGTGGAGTGGCGCTGCTGCGCTCCTGGCTTGCTCAGTGGTGAAACGCTGTGATGCGCTCCCGGTCCAAATGGGTTAATGTACGAGACATGTTTCAAGCAACATTTAATGACAGTTTCCGTTCGCTGTTTTCACTCCCTTGATGTTGTATTCGATAACAAAGCCGAAAGTATTCCACACTGCTTCTTCAAACTTTGATCTGTCAACTTTGCTGCTTGCGCTTGCAATTTTGTTTTTCCGCTTCTGTGTGAGGGGGTGAGTGGGCGTAACCGCAACAGTGAATCGACATTAGCTCGTTTACAGTGCCCTATAAAGTGTCAATACAAAATTTGTTGCAGAACCAAAAACCCGCGGTCCATAAGGGTGTATTGTCCCGTGCAGGGCGGACCAAATAGTTTGGTAAAAGACAGAGAACCGTTGCATCCCTAATGATTATGTTTGCTCAATACCTTTCTGTGAAGTGAGATCCTGCTTGTGAAGTCGTCCCAACCAGAGTTTGGTTGCTCACTCGAATATTTTTGGGAGGTTCTGGAGGTGACGGATCTGCAGCAAGAGAGAAAGGCATTCAAGCAAAATATCTACATTTCACTTCGGACTTTAGTCACATGGAATGGCCATGCAACTAGTCAGACAATATGTTGAACATTAACAAACACTACATAACGATTAGTAGTATAATAATAAAATAAAAGCTTCACCATACCTACACTTCAGCCCCTGCCATGACCCTGAACAGGTTAAGCTAATTTCCTCTTGGTCTCATTGGAGTCGACTCGGCCAATTAGATTAATAGCATCAAAGGTGCATGAGACTGGAGAAGCATGACAATAACGGTTTCAGTAGCTACCGCAACGTAGACTGAAGACATCCACTGCAAGTCTACGTTTGCCTCTAAGAACAAATCATGAGTTTGTGGCTCTTTCAACACAGAGCCTGTGTCTCATTAGTACCTCATACCCCATGCTTTATTTGATTACAACTACAAAAGGTAGCTGATTAGAACTACATCCCCCATGGCAGGCCTCCGACTGGCCAAAGGCTTTGCCTGGTTGGCCTTTATGCTTCGGCCAAAGTTTAATATTAGAATTGATGGACTTGCTCTGTTTCTGTGTGCACGCATACCCAATGTTAAGCTGTTTCTTGAAGGCCTTTGTTTATTTTGTTCTCCCTCAGCCAGATGAATTTCAGTCCAGTATTTTACGAGACGAAGACATCAGGATGAGTTCTGCAATCCACATTCTCTTGTGATTACCAAAGACAAGCGGCACAGTCGACCGGTGAGGTCACGCTGAAGACCCAAAACACAGGAGGAACCTGTTTGACATCTGTGAGCTTCCTGATTTGTAACCCCTGACCCCTAGACCCTGACTAATCAGTCCAATGAACTAGAAACACACGACTCTGACTGCTATCAGATGGTATTTGGAATGTCAATGTGTGTCTTTAACCTTTAACCCAGAACCCCAATTCAACACACGCACACACATGTGCACAAAATTTGTATGAAGCTGACAGATCGACAGTCAAGAGATATCATCGTCAGCCAAGGGAAACAGCTGAAGTACCATCCTTGCTCTGAGTAAATGTTCAAATAAAATATAATAGGCTGTGTAATATATATTTGTGAATTAGAACACACATGTGATTAGAGCACATTAAGAAACTTTTTAGGGGTATTCCCGTTGCGCTTAAAACAACCAGATTCTTACCACTGTCTCCAGTCATTATTGCTAAGGAGACTCTCATGAATGGAGGACAGATGTGAGAGTGGTATCAATATTGAAATTTGAGTCTCCGCAAAAAAGCAAATAAAATATTTTCCCGAACATGCTGACTATTCCTTGAACGGGCCAAAGCGAACTGCAAGGAGAATTTCATGCAGGAATTGCGATTTAGTTTTTACAATGTGGTTGACAATTATACTTCAGAGTAAGTATCAACAGATAAGACCTAAAGAAGACCAGTTACCCTGAAGTCAAATGCAGACATGCTTCAGCTAATATAGCACAACACATAAAAGGCCATATAAAATTGGACTGGATAAATATTTTATGTACAGTCTACTATTAATGTGTGTATGTTGTGGGCTCCCAAATCGTTTAAACATCCTTTACTTTTTTGTCTACACTGTAAAAAAAAAAAAAAAAACTTGTTAAAAAACAATAACATGCATTTCCGGCAGCTGGGGCACCCAAAAAATTGTTGAAACAACAGAAATGTATTCTTACTTACGTCTCATAAAAATATTTTTTACCCCCACATAATTAAAATACAGTTTGCAGTTGTAATTTCAGCAAGATTTTGCCTTATTTTCAGTTTTTAATGTTTAATTAGAAGCATGCTCACATTTTAAAACAATTAAATGACCTAGAAATATAGTGGGTAAATGTTGTATTACGAATAGTAATGCTTAAAATTACAGATATGTGCAGTTATAAGTTGTTTTTAATTATCTGATTTTATGGAAAGAGGTTTTATAATAATGTGTGTTTGATGTAATATAACAGTATATGACACATAAAATAATGTGATTCATCTTTCAAAACATGTTGAAAAAAACTAGATATTGGGTTTAAAATTGCAACAGTTTACTGTTATGGTAATTCATTTATATAGCATTTTTCCACCTTACGAGGCTCTCAAACTGCTTTAAGTTTACTCATTCCCCTTCTGATGACTCAAGGATACTTCAACATGATGACAAATACTGGCGGCCGTGGCTCAAGGTGGTGATTTGTTTGATCCCCGCTCTCCCCAAGTCAAGTGTTGTTGTGTCCTTGGGCAAGGCACACACACACATTGCCTCCAGTGCTGCTCACACTGGTGTGGTAAGGTGCGAATGTTTGGTGGTGGTTGGGGGGGCCGTGGGCGCACACTGGCAGCCACGCTTTTGTCAGCCTGCCCCAGGGCAGCTGTAGCTACTTAAGTAGCTTACTGCTACTGCAGTGTGAATGTGTGAGTGCATGAATAATGTATTCATTCCATTGTAAAGCGTCTTTCAGGGTATAGAAAAGTGCTATATAAATCTGATGCATTATTATTATTATTATTATTACTTAGTTGGTAGTGCTGATGCCCCAAACAGAGGCAGCATCCGAAAGTCCAATTCCTTGCTTTGCATATTATTGACCCTTTCAAGCTTTCTCCTTTCCCTATATCTCATTAGATGTCCTTTCAAAATAAATGCTAATACAATGTCAATGAATGTTACCATCTAAGACATTACAGTAATTGTAGTTATTTTCAATTTCCAAAAAAACCAAAAAAAAAACCATGATCAATTAACAAATAATTTGTTGTATATATTTTTACTATTTAATTTGTCCTTAATTTTAAGTTTGTCCCTCATAGATTTAAATTAGCATTTAACAGTTTATTCCCTTAAATAAAAGACAAATATTTGTGAAATTAAGATTCATTTATGAACTAATTTTAACATGAAAAATATTTATTTTCTAATGCTTTATTTTTTTTAGGGGGAGTGGCAAAAATATTGTGTTTTCACAGTTACAGTGATTTGATGTTATTTTACATTCAGTATATAAGATAAAAATAAATAAATGACATTTTAAAAAATATAGGACACATCTGTAGAATAAAATAAAATAAACATCAAAATTCTGTTATTTTTTTTTATTTTTATTTTTTAACAGTGTAGTATTGAGAGAGAAGCAGCAAAGAGACAAAATGTTCCTCAGTCCCTGACTTGTCCTGACAGGTATAATATCAATGATGCACTGGCACAAATGCAAGAGTGCAAGATGTGTTGCTCAGTGTCTCAGGAGACAACATTGACATTCACTGTCAGGTGAGTCAAGCACAGCTCAAAGCTCTATGTGTTAAATACTTGAGTGTCTCCGGTGTGCTCATCTGACCTTTACTGGAGATGTGGTGCTTGCTTGGTGTAGTGAAGCCCCTGCTGCCTTGACTGTTTACTGCCGCCACTCTGAACTGATACCAACGCTGAGATCTCAGATCTGACAGTAGCGTGTCCTCAAAAAGGGTCTAAAAATACAAACACATCAAATATATGAACAATGGCATGCAAGGTTCCGCGTCCGTGCATGGTCCTCTCTCTGTAACATTTACATTTGACACTGAAATCTTTGCAATTGATCTGGACACATAGCGAAAATATGTACCATATTTATTGTTAGTCATCTGCTCAAAACCATTTGAAATCCTACGTTGTCAACACATGATTCATCAAACCAAAGTGATGTCTGTCATCACATGTCTCCAATACAAAGAAAATGGGGGAGGAGTGGGATAAATTGGAAGTACAGTATGTTATTTTAATGACAGTTGCGGCAGCACATGGAAATACTACTCATAATAAAAGGGTCATCACATTTCTACAAAAACCTTTTCTCAGTGGTTGCAAGGCAACCTACGCTTAACAGCACATGCAAGAGAACACAGATAAAAATGAAAATGATAGTGTGATATGTGATTTGGATTAGTGATGATGATGGCAATATAAATTATATGTTGTTAACAAACAAAGGTAATAATATTGACCCACCCATATATTTAAATGTTTGGTTAAGCGGGCAGGTGAGCGAAAGCCTATCCCAACTGATTTTGGCCAGGAGCAGGGATGCAATCACCAATCATAGACCAGGGGTATCCAAACTATGGCCTAGGGGCAATTTGCGGCCCACTATCCATTTTTGGTGACCCACATCATATAATAAAGATAATGTTTGACACAGCCCAAAAGGCTATTTTAAAATAGGTTGGGAGTAGGCAGTATCAAAAGCTGTATTCGGGGGAGGGAGTTTAGTTGTGGGACGCCCAATGACATTTACTACCAAATTAACTGGTTTAAATAAATTTAATATACAAAGATGCAAATAAACTATTTACAGTTGTTTCACTGTACAGTTAATTGTTCTAAATCTTGTCTATTCAGGGTGTAATTCTACTCTTGACCACTAGAAAATAGCACACAACGTACTCTGAGAATTTGAAAGAAGAAGAAGAAGAAGAAGAAAAAGAACCGGAAAAAAAGATAAAAAACCCAGAAGTCGTCCACACAGCCTAGTTTTTATTGAAAACTATGCTTTTATTGAAAACTAACTATACTATTTTTTTCTGTTTTAAAAAAAAACTGAAAAAAGAATAATAATTACTTAAATCAGACATGAGCTGTTAAAATTGTATACAGTATATGCTGTAATTACTTTGGATGTATCGGTATGAGTGTAGTGAAAATTGTATGTGAGTATAAGGATATGATTTATAAATGTATTATGGTGTATGCCTATGAATTTCTTGAACATGTGTTGCTGGCTGTGCGTATGTTAAAGTGCACTTGTACATATGACTAGGTTTATACATTTTCTTTTGTTGAAATACATTAACCTTATCATTTTATCAACATCAAACGAATAAAGGGTAGGACTAGATACGTTTTTAACGTCCCCTTTTGAAAATATAAACTCTTTTCTGTCTTCCTATTCTTGTTTTTCTTTTTTACTTCAACTTATATTTTATACTTTGTTGTTGTGTTTTCTTTATGTTTATATCTTCAATAAAACCATAAACCAAACCAATGTTGTCCTCTCTAGTCCTGCTTTTTAATGCTACACAAATCAATAATAGTAAGTTCATTTTATAACGTACATCTTTGGCCATGATTATTTATGGCTATATAATGCGAGATGATAAGTTAAGTATGTAAGTTTGGGGGGGAGCATTGTTTGGTACCTTGTTCAATATTTTTGTTATTCTTGATTTATGTGAAGGAAAATGTAAAAGTAAAGTGAAATGAAGACAGGAAATAGTTTTTTTTTTTTTTACAGAATTGTCAAAGTTTTGGGTCAAATTGTTGCAGATTCACGTTGTGTACAATAGCTGACTTAGTGACACTAAAGCACACACGCATAGACACGAGCCGTCATCTATTTAAGTCCATAATGAATGTTCAGTCATTCAGAGTCTGTCGGTGGAACGGCTGTGGCTACCAGTGGTTCCTTTTTAAGCTCTGCTTATTTACCTAACCTCACACAGGCACACACACATGCGGATACACAGTACACACACACTCACACATACATTCACACGAACAGTTTACCCTGGCAAAGAGTCAGACAGGCTGGGGAAAAGGTTTGGACAGTGAGGCAGTAGAATGATGAGGTGGAAACTGTCTATCATCCACAGAGTGAATTATGAGGTAAAGATATGTTGAGGTTGTTAAACTGTTAAAAGGCAAATCCTTTGCCAATATCAAATCCTCAAAGGCTGGCTTGGGATGAAAAAAAATGAGTCTGGCGGTTATTTACCATGGCAACAGTGATCCATGGGGACGCACTATCTTCACTGGGGTGAATGCCCGTGTTCCAGCGTGACTGCAGCACGTAAACGACCGGCTCTATACTGACATTGAACTTCGACAGCCACATCACTTTTACCCGACCCAGTGGATCTTCCACAAAGCTCATATCTCTGCGGGGTTTCAGAGGAACGCCTGCAGGAGAAAGAGAACACTTTAACTAGAAAAGTTTTAGTCTTAAACATTTGTTGACATACCATATATTTTTTACATGACATTACATTACATCCAGAAAAAAATGATATAAAAAAAGATACACCTGACTGTGATAAAAGCATCTGAACATATTCAAATTAGTACTGTCAAGCAATTCAACATTTTTAACTAATTAATCACATAATTTTCCATAATTAATCACGATTAATCACATTTTTCTATTTCTGCTTGTACTTTTTTCTACAAAGCATGTAACATATGTTTAAAGCTTATAACAGATCTAAAATCCTGGAATTAATGTAAATCATTCACACAGAAAGTATATTTAGAATCAAGGACTGTTTGAATTTGGCTTTGTAAAGTGCGCAAACTACTTGAGATATCGCCAAACAGCAAGTCAAATTATTTATATTCTGTGTTCATCTTCATGCCTGTGGCTAAGTCTGGCTGCAAGTTATAGGCCGTAACAGGAAGTAAATAAAGCTCACATAACTGAGTTAAAACAATTTTTTTAATGCATTAAACATGTTTAATTAATCTCCAAATTTAACACTAACTCATTTTGACAGCCCTAACTGAAAAATTAAAAGCATTACAATAAATTTTGTTTACAAGATGTTCTATGTGCCTCCACTATTCTAAACAGGCTATTCTTATTAATATTCCATTTGTGGAATAGTTTTTATCCATCTCAGGGGGCGGCCATTTTGCCTTGTTCTGCCACTTGCTGTCAGCTGACATCACAGAGCATAAGGGCTCAGCTTGCGAACATCACATGACTAAACCCAGACACAGGTGAGCCATATTGATTATCACCTGAGCCGTGAGTAGCATCACAGCCCTGAGCCCTGAGTAACTTTACATGACCAAACCCAGAAACAGGTGAGCCAGGATTGTTTGTTTGTTAATTTTTTCCTTTCTGACACATTATTACAGGTTACATCGATCACATAATATCATTTGCAACATTGACATCCGAAAGAAGGGCTGACGGGTAGAAGCTATGGCTTATTAGTAACCCGTCCTCATCGATTCTTACTATACGCATCAGTCATATACATTGATTATGATAGTCATTGATTCATATCGTTATCAATCCCAGACTTAAGTCTGCACACTCCTCGCTCAATTCATCTTGAGTAATGTCTGTGTGTAAGTTGCAGCTAGTACCAATCATTTGGAATTGGTAAAACGCTTCCTGGACGCCACCAACAGGCCCACCAAACCAGGCAAGCAGCCAAAGCGAGCGCATGCTCGTTCACCAATAGCGTCTTCGCTGACCTTGGATCAGCTGTATTTAATCTGGATATCTGTAACTATCACATCGTTGATTCGAAGATTCTGTTCCAAATCATCTACATTTTGTTCCAAGGTGACAATGCGTCAATCTTCTACTTGTTTCTCTTTCTTCAACTGCTGAATTTCCTGCAGAAGTGGCTCGATGCTCTTTTTCGCTTCAAGTATTTCGGTGACCAGGAGCAAGTACAGATGCGTCCTTCCGCGACATATGCGTCCTTGTTTCCATTCATTCATTGATCGTTACCTGAGCCCTGAGTAACTGTGATGTCATTTTCAGGCAAAAGCAAGTGGCAAAATGGCCACCGTTGAGATGGATGAAAGTGGTTTGGATTTGATGTTTAGACTTGTGGGGGAGCATAAATTATAATATTGTAAAGATGTTTTTTATTTACTTCCCCTTTAAACTATCTAATAATTTGTATTAAAAGGAAGTCAACCTTAAACATTTTTTGCAAATAATATGTTATATGTGACCTCACTAGTCGAAAAATGACATTCTTAGTAATATTACATTTGTGGAATATGAGTTATGAAGCAAAATCCAGCCATTTTTATCCATCTCAGGGGGCGGCCATTTTGCTACTTGCTGTCGACTGGAGATGACATCACAGTTGTTCAGGGCTCAGGCAAGGACCAATCACAGCTCACCTGTTTTCTGAATCTCAACTGTGATTGGTTGTTACCTGAGACCTGAGCAACTGTGATGTCATTTTCACTCAACAGCAAGTGGCAAAGTGGCCGCCTTCTGATACTGATAAAAGCTGCTCGATTTTGCTGTTTAACTCATATTCCGCTAAATCAAAATATTAACCAAAATACCGTATTTAGACTATTGGTGCTGCTTAGAACATATTATTGTCAAGAAAAACAATTGGGTTGACTTCCCCTTTAATAGTTTTAATCACCAAACATAGCGGGGCAGGAGCAGGAAAATCAATTAGGTGGGGGTCACCTTTGTAAAGATTGGCTGGTGTTTGGCATGTGTATCCGCATCCATTGAAGCAACACTTCCTTGGGGGAGGACAATGTCGGTCTAGCGAGCAGCTTTCCACACAAGCGGCCGCAAAACCGGTCGCACGTTGAGATGGAGGGCAGTCACCCTGTCTGGATGACCTCAGTGATGTCAGAAACTCGCGGCTGGTCACACACTCTGTCTGCTTCTGTTGAAAGCACGAGAGACAGAGGTTTTTACTCTAACAAAAATACAAAAACACTAATTCTCTATAACTCAAGTACACACAAAACACAAATATGAGTAGGCACCCTCTAACCTCACAGGACTTCAGAGAAAGCATCTTCTTGTTTTCCCAAAACTCTTTACATGGCTGAAGGCACTTGATGTGAAAAAACAAGTAAAAAGAAAACAAATTAGAATTTTCACTTTTATTTCACAAACGCGTGGAATTTTCATGAAGGGTGGAGAGTAATATGTGCTGCTTTCAGCAGTCCCATAATAAAAAGTTATGAACAAGAAGTAAGAGAAGATAAAAGAGATCATATTTTTCTAGCGCTCATACAACACACAAAAGGTTGACAGAGCTAGTGAATGATGGCTCTTTGCAAATCACAACCAGGCAGCATATGAAAACTGAGGTTTTGGCCCCAACGCCCCTAGCCCCCACTCCCCCACCCCGTTTCTTTGTCTGTCCGTCCGTCTCCCTCAGCTACCCGGTGTTTCTGGCTTTAATTATTTCTCCATGTCATTGATTTAAGGAGAACAAACAGAACAAAAAGCCATAAAAAGTCCAATTTAAACATCTAAACGGTCACTTCTCGATGTAAATGGCTTTTCCAACAACTTCAGCTGTTTTAAATAAGGTTATTTTTCAAGTGACAACTGCACACCATTAGGGTTCATCATTGTTACAGTTGAGCAGTGGATTAGTACAATGTTAAAATTAGGCTACACGTAGCATCAACAAAGCTAGTGGAAAGCATATGTGCGACTAGTGGGATATAAGTGTGGGCCTCAGCAAGAAACCCTGATAAATGCTTAACAATAGGTTCATTTGGTTTAATACATGAGAGAATATTTGGTTCCATTAAAAATATACAAATATTTCTTTGTGACTTTGAAAAGAGTGGGTTGAGGTTGTCATCCAAAGTTTATCGTTACAATAGACGATAAACATGAGGATATAATAAAAAGTTAAATGGGTGTCAATTTCTCTCCTTGTGCCCACTTTTTTAAAACACATCATAATGTGTTTCTTACATTCAAAATAAAGAATCAGCAGAACTATCAGAAATGTGTCTTATTTGAACAACATTTACCGCGATTTATTCTGATCTAGCCATTTAGGTGCAAAGATGCACAATTATGGACATAAAATTGAGCAATATGATATTGTACTGTACATACAAACAACTAAACACTACAATGAAACTGTAAATGACTCAAAATGTTTTTGTTTTTGTTTTTTACTTTTTTTGTTAATAGGTTAAAAAATATATATATCACATAACAATACATTTCCAACCATGTGCTTCAAAATTGTTTTGATACACCAATGGGAATCTTCTGCTTGATCAGGGGCTGGGAATAAAGAGTAACTCCCACAGACACAATCCAAATAACTCTTATTTTATTTTCATTTGTAAAGGTCAGTTGTTCCAATATGTTGGTCAATTGTATTCATGTACTTCTATGCCTAATGATTAAAACACTCCAGAAGGGCTGCAACTATCGAGTGTGTATATATACATATATATATATATCCTGCCTATATGAGGCACTCGATTAGAGGCTAGCTGCTAGCCACTAGCCGCTAACAAATGGGAACATGCATTGCATTCGTAATTAAATTTTTGTTTTTGTGTGTGTGTGTCCTTAATTAGCGATTGAACATAATTTCAGGATTTCATGTGTTGATGTTGGTTGCAACCTATTACCGTATGATGGAGCAAATTATTGTTCAAACTAACTAATCAAACTAATTCAAACTGGGCTCCGAATATCCACGTTCTCATGTCAGCCGCCACGCACTGCTCCGAACCACTTCAAAATATGCGTACCAAGCCACTGATATTGTGTATTACTGTATTTGGGAAGATAGCAGAAGACAATTGGCGATAATCTCATAAACACTACACAAATACACAATTGAATGCAACCAAACAATGGAAGTGTGTCTTCAAAGATGTATAACGTTCATGTGACAATGTGCTACACTACAGTATAGCATACTTCACTTGATATGTGTGTAACATATACACACAAATAGATGCATCCAAACCCACTGCCACTTTGAACAGAGTGCAGACATGTTTTGATTTTTTTCATTCGGCCCCTTTTGTCCTTCACGCCCCCACTACTCATTCCCTGTGCCTTCTTTGTTCTTTTTGTTTCCTGTCTTCACCCAATCTTTCGATTTTTCCCCTCTTCCTCTCTTCGCTTTCATCATCTAATTCCCATAATCTCTCTACTTCTATTACAGTCTCTAATGCTTAACCTCCTTCTCTTTCCTTTGAGACTAAAACCTCAAAACCCACAGAGATTTTTGATTGGGCCCAAACTAGTTCAGGAGTTGGATTTGGATTAAATGGCTTGTAATATTAAAACAATTGTTTTTTAAGGCTTTAGAGTCGACTCATCTGGATCGTAACTAATCTGGAATTTTCAAAATGAAATGTTGCATAAGTATGTGATTCAATTAAAAAACAGCACACATCTGTAGTTTAAGGTCAAAAGCTTAGTTTCCTACTCTTGGTTTCAGTACTTGAGACGCTGAGACCTTCAGCACAATGCTGAGCATGTTAACAATCATATGAACAAAACATGTACAACTTAAAAAAAATAAATTGTGCACCTTAATTAATGTGTCTAGGTCTGGTCCATAAGGTACACCACAATTTAGAGTCGACTCATCTGGATCGTAACTAATCTGGAATTTTCAAAATGAAATGTTGCATAAGTATGTGATTCAATTAAAAAAACAGCACACATCTGTAGTTTAAGGTCAAAAGCTTAGTTTCCTACTCTTGGTTTCAGTACTTGAGACGCTGAGACCTTCAGCACAATGCTGAGTATGTTAACAATCATATGAACAAAACATGCACAACTTAAAAAAAATAAATTGTGCACCTTAATTAATGTGTCTAGGTCTGGTCCATAAGGTACACCACAATTTAGAGTCTAGAGTAGAAGGTGACACAGGAGTGGATTTTCACTCCTGTCCCATCCCATTCCTGGTCTCCCAAAGAAAAAATCCCGTCTTGTCCCAGCCCCAGACCATAGTACCATTGTTTCATTCTGCACCATTAGCCCTACAAAAAAGTAAATCTCATGTTGGTCTAATAATAACTAATCCATACATACCATTCTTAACTTGTCTACCAGCTGCAGTCGAAGTAACTTTAAGGCTGGAACTAGAAACATAAATGTCATTTCAATATGATATTTGCCTTTCCTCAACCAAAGTTTTATTTCTGTCCTTATTTATACCCAGGCGAAGGGGGAAAATGACTCTAATTGCCTTGCACTGATGCATTTTGTTTGCTGTGATATGTTTCTCGTTGTGACCCCGAGGGTGTTGTACCGCCTGGCGGAAGATACGTATGCTAGGTGCCAGCTCAGCGGTCTGCAACAGAGCCACGTGTACTGTAGCTCTTTCATCCTTGTGCTGTGGCTCTCTTCGGGAAATAATGAGTACTTAATCAAAATGTGTTTTTATTTTAGCTCACTAGTTCTTCAAATGCAATTATACAATTTGAAGATTATGGTGAGCTTGAAGCGCTAAAGGCACAGTGTGTAGAATTGAGTGCTCTCTAGTGGTGAACTAATAGAATGCAAACGACCTTAGTTCAAAGCGCACTACGGTGCCTCAAAAAGACCACACTTTGCAAGCCTACTATGCTACCAATTACTACGTTCATGAATTTTTCTCTTTCGGGTATCCGTAGTAGAAAGAAGGCGGAGAAACATGTTAGCCTCCTAACAAGAGCAGCTAGTGAGACCAAAGCAAAGGGAGACAAGCGGCGGAAGCGTGAATCAAGGGACTTGACGACAACCACCTGCAGGCCCCAGCTGTGGAAGGTAAGAGACAGTCGACCCGACACTAGCTGCACGCACCACCAGAGGCTAAATACGTTTGCGAAGTTCTTCTGCTTAGTGTAACTGTCTGACGCGACCTATGTAAAAATTCTCCACAAACTTCAACTGCTCCAAAACTCAGCCGCTCACGTCATCACACACGCCCTCCATAAACCACATCACACCTGTCCTCCAACAACTCCAATGGCTCCCCATAACAAACCGCATCCTATCTAAAATCCTGCTCCTCACATTCAAAGTCATCCACGACCTCGCCACTCCATACCTGACAGACCTTATCCAGATTGCCACAACTGCCCACTCTCTCCGTTCCTCCTCCTCTCTCCTGTTCACTGTCCCGCCCACCCGCCTAGTCACCATGGAGAGCAGAGCCTTCAGTCGCTCTGCTCCCCAGCTCTGGAACACTCTCCCCGCTGACCTCCGTAACATAGACTCGCTTAACACATTTCAAATCCATTCTCAGAACTGTTGAGACAAGCCTACTCACTCTGTCCATAACGACATTGACTTTTCTTTTTTTCTAATTTTGTTTTATCTTATGTTGTTCTTAACATTGTATTTGTATGTTTTTAAATGTTATTGTAAGGTGATCTCAAGTGTCCAGAAAGACGCCTATAAATAAAATGCGTTATTATTATTATTAACTCTTTGACCGCCAAAAACATCAATTGACGTTAAGGACACGCCCACTGTATACCACCAATAGCGTCAATTGACATCAACTACGTTTTTTCCCTAAATGGGCAGTGCAACGTCTTGCGCAGTGCTGGTTTGAAAATGGGGTTGGGAAAATCCCAAAACACCCACTAACTATGACCAGCAGATGGCATTGTATCTCTTTTCAATGGGCTCCCGGGTGTCAAATTACATGAAAACATGGCGGATCTTAGGAAATCGAACGTTTTCAAGGTTTCAAGCGAATGATCAAAGCTCAAAGATCACATTAAATCTATTTGACAGAGCAAAAACAAAAAATATTTGTGTCAAAGTCACTGTTGTGCAGAAAGTGTATCTTTTCACAAAAAGCTTGCTTTCTCCATATTTGTTTTCAATTTTTTCCACTCTATGTCACTCATATTACCTATTTCCAAATAGTGACTGATTACTAAAGAACAGAATAAGGTAGAAACATATTTTTTTTCTAATTAAAGAATGGAATCCAATCTTTCAAATGGTATCCACCATTTTTATGTAGTCATAGCACACTGTAGGAGTTATTTTTTGGATAACTTTGGCACTAAAAGAGGTAATATAGTTAGCGATGACTAGACCTATATAGAAAAATATATGTTGATGTGATAGAACATATTTATTTGCATATTATTGAAATTAAAAGTGGGGTTTTAAAACAAATGAGTTAATAGTTCACCACTAGATGGCACTAAATTGTACACACTGTCCCTTTTTTAGAGGGGTGTGGGGGGTAGCCTTTAATTAAGAGGACAGCTGAAGAGTTTATATGAAATGGGAGAGAGAGGAAATGATCTGCAGGAAAGGCCCGGGAATCAAACCGGGGTTGCCTGCTCTGAGGACGAGCCTCTACACATGGTGCGGGTGCTCAACGCATCAAGTGTCCCTTTAAAATAAAATATTTTGTTGTTTTTTGTCATTTCACAACCCGCTGATGTGCGACACCTTTCGCTAAGATTTATTGAGCTGTTTGAACAATGGTGGCAAATCATGGATACATTTAAGAACATTTCCAAAACAAACAAAGATTAATGCTACGTGAGACATAAACTGTATTGAAAACAAACATTGCTCACACCTTACAGATGGCAGCTTACAATTGTGTGTGAAGATGAAGTTGATCTTTAACTGCCTTGATATGACAACAGTGTGCATTGAGGTTCAGGAGCAAATATCACATTAACCGAAAAGTAAAATTTTTACATCATGCTTGTTAAATTTCGGATTTTATGTGAATTGCATTAAAGCTCCATCATTTTCTGGTGCGTTTAGTGATGAGAAGCACTAAATAATGTTTGAACTTTGAAGAGGTGGCAAAATCAGTGCTACAAAATTATCAACCTCTCTGCATTGTGATACAAAAAATACAAATAGAAACACAATACTGTATGTGCAATTAAATGCAGTATCAGTTCCTTCTAAGCACTGTACACAATATCAATGTGTCTTCTACACTGTTTAGTCAATTGTATACAGTGGAAAGAGGAGACGCCAAAGGTTAATGTATGGTTTAACCCGTTTTCAGCATGTGTAAAGACCTCACACTCTCAAATGTCACTAGCAAGCTGTAAATCACTAGTGCACACACTTGTATTTATTTGAGAGAGTCTGAGAGTGAAGACTCATGAGTAGCTTGTAGATCAGAGGTTAGAGATGTTGCTGTTTGACGCACCAACACACTGTGGCAGCTGAGATTAACGACTGACTGTGTATACACCACTTCACTTTGCATACGATCTCCTTGGGGATCAGTAAAATAATTAATCACAGAAGATGATACAGACGCACACACAACACCTTGCCTCGCTGCCCTCCATTGACTGCTCCTGCTGTTTTATAGCCTCACCTGCCACGATAGAGGAATGACAGCCACCCTCAGCAGAAGGGAGTGGAGGAAATGGGAGAGGGTGGAAGGAGACATGGTTTCGGCGTGGTAGAAAGCAGAAAGGAGTAGAGTGTCCGTTGAAAAGGAGAGAGGAGATGAAAAACAAGCCGTGCAACAGGTCCAGAGGAAAGCTGGCAGAGCCATACAGTGAGACAAAGATGACCACATGTGCTCCCTTTCCATGTGGTCATCTGCAATGTGGGAGCCATGTGAGAAATCGGTTGAGTGCTTTTGGATGCATGAGAGCACCTCTTGCAGGAGCTCTTGGATTGGTCGATTTGGTCCGCAGCAGTGGTGGGGAGAGTACTCAAAAGCTGTGCTCAAGTAAGAGTACTGTTACTTTAGAAAAATATGACTCAAGTAAAAGTAAAAAGTTGAGATGTTCAATACCAAGTACTCAACTCTTGAGTAGTCATCGATACAAATACCAAGTACCGATACCACTACTAGTACTTTTGATTCATAAAATTCCCCGACATTTTTTTTAAAGAGTAGCACTTAAAAATATTTGAACTTTCGTTTTTGTCATTCCTTGATTATTTTAGTTTTCCTAATAACTGTAACAATATCTTAACGCCACAATACAATAAATATCAAGATATGAAACTCACGATACAATAATTATCACGATATTACTGGGTGGTTGGCGATATAAAAAAAAACTCATGATACTGTACTGTATAAATGCTCAAAAAACATATTGCCCCCCCTCCCCCCCAACAATATTGTGTTTTTGTACATAATTACAGCAGTGACAAAGAAACAGGCTTGGCCATGTTGTGTCATGTCATGTCACATGTCATTGTCATGTGCTTCTATTGGCTCAGCGACGCAAAGTATTATGGTCAGTGTAGTTCATAATGCTGTGTTCAGCTGAAATGGGCAAAAAGTATTGTTTTTGATAGAGATGTTAAAAAATATTTGCTGGTATGGCTGATTCATTGGAGCGATAACCACCGCAGTGGCCAAAACATACCTAATTAAAATTAAACTGCACTAATAAATTAACCACCAGAGGAAGCTAGAACTGCACAAACGGAATACAACCTCATCTTTTTTTTTTTTTACAGATATTCTGCTTTTAATATCATGACATGACGACGATAATATTGTGGCAATTTTAATATCGCGTTATCACAATATTGCCGTTATCGTTACATCCCTACTAATAACTACCTATATTTTTAGTCTGCTTTATTTTGGACAGTATTTAATAATGAAATTGTTCAATTATATTGGCTCATGGTTACCAGAGGCGGCCACTTCTGTCTCCCGTCGCTTCCCTACGCCCACCTTTGTCCGGTGCTTCCGCATATTTGGCAAATGCTTTATGACACGAAGCTTTGCAAAAATACATGGAATGAGAGGGACCATCCATACTCTCCTTGATCGACTGACGTAAACTTGCTTCAGTCGGTGCTCAGTCCGTGTATTTATTTGAGGCTGCGCATCATTGTGCACTCTCTGAAAGGAGGGCGTTGTCAATGATGGGAGAAGAGAGTGCCCAGCTCTGATAGTTACTATGCCAGGGGTGGCCAAGTTCTGTCCTCGAGAGACACTATCCAGCCTGTTTTCCATGTTGTTCCACTAACACACCTGATTCATGATCAGGATCTTCATCAGGCTTCTGCAAAGCTTGCTGATGAGCTGATTATTAGATTCAGTTGCGCTGAAGGAGGAAGACATGGAAAACTGGCTGGATAGTGGAGGACCAAACTTGGCCACCCCTGTACTATGCAATACAAATCTAATAATAACCTAATTTATTTCTCAATCATTACTGTAATAATACGTGTTGAAAATGTGGAATGGACTGTAGCTAATGGTGAGTTTGAATGATATTAAACATTGCTTTTCATTTTTATACTTACTTGACTTGATTAATTTTTTTCGGCGTTTCGGTTTTCGGCCAAGCATTTCTCATTTTCGGTTTCGGACAAAAAATTTCATTTCGGTGCATCCCTTATAGAAATGTACCCCTAATGAAAAGTAAGCTTAAGAATATGCAGTCAACAGTTGGTTGGCGCTTGCTTGAAATCCAGCTTCAATACAGTGTGACACAGAGGCGATCAACCTGTGATATTGCTAAACCGTTGTTTAACTTTTCCCACTTGCAGGATTAATGTAACATACAATATAAAGTGTTCCCTCACTATAACGGGGTTCACTTTTCGCAGATTTTTTAGTGCAATTTTGCATGCATTTTTTTTACAGTAATGTACCTATTTTATAAAATTTATGAAGGTTTGAACATTGAGAATGGTTAAACAAGTGAGAAATGTGAGAAAATGTAAATGCCTTAATGAGAAAAGTGTATAAACTGTGGTGAAGGGTTTTAGAGCCATAAAACATTTATAATAAATGTGAAACATAAAGCTAACTACTTTGCAGATTTCATTTATTGCGGGCATTTTTTTTTTAACCTAACCCCAGCGGAAGACGAGGGAACACTGTAGTCCTAAATCAGCCTTTTAATTCCCCCTTGCAGTCATCTTAATTCAAACCAGAATAATGCTAAATCTATTTTAAGATATCTATGAAAGATGTTTTGTGTAAACCAGTTTAAACTGCCTTTTAGTCTGGGACTATGGTTCAAGCCTTGTCAAAGCAATGGGCCATTGGTGTCGTGGCAAGGGGAGAGGAGTGAAACATGAAAGACAAGTGTGCACTCTGTAAGGATCAGAGAACTGAAGATGAAAATATGGACCATTAAACTAGTTAGTCAACTTCCTGAGCGCTACACTGCTGATGTATGGAGTGCCATGGGGTCTACAGCACTGGGATGAGGAGATATCAGGGGCGCACATTTAGCCTGTGCCATTCTTTAATGCAGCCGACTGAACATTTACATTATCAAGAGCCCTGTATTTATCCCTTACAAGTAATTTAGCCGTTTATGCCAAAAAAAAAAGGTTAATAAAGATTTATTTATTCATTTACAAAAAGATATATATATATATATATTTAATAAAAATAATATGTTTCTAAATAATTAAAAAAATTGGCAGGAATTATAATTTTATTTTCTGAATAAAAAAAAAATGTGCCTATTAAAAATCAACTAAAAATCAAATCAAAAGTGAATGTTTACCATTGTCTTCAAAGCTGCGGTGTGTTACAAACCATGTGATTTCTTTAGTAAGCCTATGCAAATCATCCATGGAGGGGCGTGGCATATAAAATTTTGCCTAAGGTGCCACATTAGTTAAGTGTAAACAAGTCGATTATTTGGTAGACATCCTACTGCCTCACACCTGGTACACATTATTATTGTGCTATAGTATATGTATGAGATCTGAATGTGTGTGTGAGAAGGACAGTTAAAAGGGGGGAAACAGAAAAAAAAGAATTTGAATGAGGGCTTTTGGGCCGTTTTGGCTTAGTGTACTCCCAAGTGAGTTTTCCATGGGTTTGCTGGCGATGTGACACAAATCATATGTGTTGGTACAACATCTGTCTGGCATGTGTCTTTGATATAGAAAGTCTGTAAATTGATGTAACGAAAGAACAGATAAAACACGACAGCTCATGAGACTCCGCTTACCAGTATCAGCTGTGTCATTATTGCTCCCCCTTGTTCCCTTATTCTGTAAAATGGACTACAACCTTTGGAATATGAAGTATTTATGTTCCTGATTTATAACTAATGGTCTGGTATTTGTGGTATATTGCAGATAAGATCTGAGACAAATGTTTCATAATATAGAAATAATATATGAGCGTCTTCTGAGACTAAATTCTTGAAGACCCTGGAGTTTGTGGAATAGTTTTTTTAAGTTCATCCAAAAGATCATACTGTAAGTCAAAGGTCACGGTCTCTGCTCTGCTCATCACGAAAGTGTTCAATAAAGTTGAGGTTTTTCCACACAAACCACGTTTGCGTAATCATTAGTTGTCATTCAGACAGGAAACGGCTTATTGATTGTTAAGAATCCAGTCACTTGTGTGGGGTTGATCACTATCCGGTTATGGTCAGTAACTCTCCCATTCACCTTTGACCTACTTAATACAACACAGGCATTGAACTGGAGTTCAAAATATGAGAGAGATGATCAGATTCTTTTACACATTATATTAAAAAAAAAACAACAACAATTAATCTATTCAGTGACCGTTAATTTTCTTTGTTGTTGATTCGGGAAATTTAGTCAAATGCCCATCCCTAGATTTCACAGTGGGCTACAACTAGGGATGTTCGATAAATCACATTTTTTGTCAGACCAATACCAGTACGAGTACTCAGTCTTGAGTAGTCACCGATACCGATACCAAGTACCAATAACACTAGTACATTTGATACATAATACTTCCACACACAAAAACAATGGCAGATATTTTAAAGAAAGTCCCAATATAGCATTTTTCCCCTTAAAATTGCATGAAATTATGGTCAATTCTTATCATTTCTAGTTCCTGATCATAAAAAGGCCACAGCTGATACTGGTATTGGCTGCCTTTGTGAGTACCAATACCTTGAAATAAGGCCAGGTATCGGCCCAATACCGATGCCTGGCATACTCGCCCATCTCTAGCTACAACAAAGTGTTGTTGTGTACACAGTATGAGAATTTGTGTACACGGTATGAGAATTTGACATGAAGAGCTTCCTTGGAACAATACATGTTATGTCCTGTCTAAACAATGACCCAAATGAAATGTATTAAAAACATGTGGAGGGGAAATGTGAGTATAGTTCCAACATATGCTTTCAAAAGGCTTTTTGAGAACTTCAAGTAGAGTAGAAATGATTGAATCCAAGGCATTACATGATTTAAGTATTACATTAATACTAAAATTTTATTTATAATAGTAAGAAATGAAAAGCATTCCGTATTTGGTTGATAAATGATAAATATGATTTTAAAGTGGTCCCAAATTAAGTACAAAATAAGTAGCCTACATTTTCTGTCCTAAATTGCCATAGCAACCAACTTCAATGGTGTCTATTGGTGCACCAACCAGTCTACGTTGAGTGCAGTATTTGTATTGAGGTGTGATTTGACCAGCATTTTGCTCACACCTGAGATCATAAACCTTTCCAGAATGTTTTATGGCGGTATTCTACTTAATATAAATACTGTGTGTGAGATTTCATCCAATGTGATGTTTTGTACAGTATGGGATCATGTTGGCCTCCATAGTCCTTCTGAGATTTCTCATTGCATTGGGGGGCAATGATGCAGATTTGTGGCAAAGAATGGAAAATGGCAAAAATGAATTATGTTTTCCAGCTGAGAATAAGTGATATAAAACCTTGTGAAGCTGAACATCCAGTACAGACACTGCATCAGTTGGAAAACTTTTCAAAGGATGGTACATTGGTTAAGCGATGATAAAAGTGAGTAGTGTTCACAAACACCCAAAGAAGCATTATTTTGTCTATTAGTAGTATTCTAACGTCATGATAAAAGTATGCCTTATTCACACGTCTTAGTGGAGAGTTGCTCAGAGACCAAATAACAGAACAACCTTGGAAGTTTATCAGATAGAAACCCGCCAACCGAAGATGTCAGACTGGAATGACGTTAAGTGAGGTTAAATCAGTGGAATAGTTAAACAACATTGTGTTTGCTTACCTGTGCACAGCGTCTGTGGTTCTCACACCAAACAAGAACTTGGTCACTCTAGGAAAAGAAGAAAAAGGTATTCAGATTTACAAGGATAAATAAAGCCTCCACTTACAAATCTGTAGTCAGCTCCAAAAGAGGTCAGTGCTAAAAGTTGCTTGCCACCGAGCTGAAATGCCAAAATTCCCATTTGTTCCCAAACTAGTCACACATTTTATTATGTGATTATGTGCGATTCATGTTTATTTTGTTTGTTTCAATTACGGGTGACTCCTTGTGCCTTTTTAATTTACAGGAGAAAGAAAGCAAAATACTGCTACTGTGTGTACTGTTTGTTTATAGTTATTGCTTGGTGAGTCAAGTCACCCATAAGTTTGCACACCACTATGACATATACTCTACTTAACCTATAGCTACTAAGAGCAAAAACTAGCCTACAAGCCTTAGACCATGCAATAAGAAGATGTCATGAAAACATTTATACTGTCAGACTGTCATAAACAATAATAACCAACAGAGGGAGACACCACAGAAGGAGAAGAAGAAGAAAACATGATTACTTGTACAAAATTATTTGATTACTTATTTTTTTAACATATTTCTTACAAATGTTGTCTGACAAACGAAAGGAAAAAAATGCAAGTCATGTTAGGCTCCAAACAAGACTGAGCCCCCGTCCAGACGGAAGCAAAGCCGGCTTGGTTCCTCAAACAAATCTCGTACACACAGAAGGACGTTTAATGGTTGTAATGTATATGCCAAGTCCGGAGTGGCGCTGTAGCGCAGCCACAGGGATTAACCGAAAGTGTAGGAGAAGAATCAGCGAAGAAGTTTTTCTTCTTTTTTTTTTTAAACTTTATTGCAATCTACAGAACATTTGCATGTATCAAAACAACATAAAAAAGACGAACACAGGAGAAGTGACAATGGAGGGTGATTCATTGCAAAAGCATAAGCAAGCTAATGAGGCTGCGCAAAACCGCTGACAAACTGACGCGAGAATTGCCGCATACGTCATCAATCTGCGACAATGCATCGTCAGCGAGTTGCGACCATTACGTCATTGCTGGAGGAGTATCCTGCATATGGTGTCCAGAGGGACGCGTACGGGGCGCATATTGAAATCTTTCCCTTTTGGAGCCCGGTTTCAAAAGTGATCGGTTTCAAGTTTCGAAACCGCGCCATCATGTGGACGAACGGCTTAAACGGTAAGAAACTTGTGAGGATACATTGAAACTGGCTTTCGTGTGGACGGGGCCCGAGTGGTGTCACATTTTTTAAGGACAATAAGATCAGTTTATTTCCTAAAAAAAATACACACACACACATATATATATATATATATATATATATATATATATATAATTATATATATATATATATATACTGTATTGTGTACCAGTTGCCATGTGTCTTTGTCTCAAGAGTTTTAGCTTGTGTGTGCCTGTGAGTCTGTTTGAGTATGTATGCAGAGGAAGGAGAGATAAGCCCTTTTAATAACCACTAAACCCTCTCCTAAGTGAGCTGCATTTAGCCTAAAACTAGCTCATCTCTTTGATAAACACTTTTCTGTGGTTTAATAAGCAGGCATTGTAACTCTGGTGTGAAGGGTGAAAGGGTTGGGTAAAGGTGTAAGATTAGGGGTGAAGTGGATTTACAGACGCTCCCCTACTTACGAACATTCGAGTTACGAACAACGGTACATACGAACATTTCTGCGCGTACAGTATGTCGAAAAATGTTCGGAAAGAAATGCTGTAAGTTAGAATTTGTATTGCGCGTAGTGCTTCTTTCCGCCGCTAATACCGACGATTGGCGCTGTGAGAGCTCATTGGAGGCTGAGCAACGTGGCGAGGAGGAAGAGGAAGAAACGCCGGTCCCCATGAAGCAGGAAATAACTTTTGAAGCCGATTCCAGCGACGACGAAGAATCTCTCATGATATAAAATCCTCCTCTTCCTCCTCCTCCATCATCTCCTTAAGCATCGAGTACATCTTCCAAAAGTAAGTTAAACTTCATTTTATTTATCTTATTACGTACATGTACATACTGTGTGTGTGTCTTTCGCTCTCTCTCTCTAACATACGTAGTACAGTACAGTACTGTACGTATTCTCTCCATTTTATTAAAAGTTTTTTTCAGTACAAACCAATGCAGGTTACTTGTACAAGCCTTAAACATACTTATATAAACCTTCAATATACTTATATAGGCTTTAAACATAAATTATAATACAAAATATAGCACTGAAGCAACTTACGAACAAATTCACCTTACGAACGATCGCCCGGAACGTAACTCGTTCGTAAGGTGGGGAGCGTCTGTACCTATAACAAAGAGAATGTTAACACGAGGGCTGTGCATGAATCGGTGGAGACGCGAAATGAGATGCAAACTGGCCATGAAAAACTAATGCAGAATCAAAATTTTTATATTTAAGTAATGATGAACCCTCAAAGATTCAGTGAATAGGGTCTGTTTGAAAGGGTGCCGGACAAATGAAATGATATTACTTGGGAAACAGTGGTAACAGTGTGCTGTGATTACATTTTCTGCTTTGCTCTTTCACTACTGTCAGACTTGGACTACGTACACAGCTGACAGTGATCTGACGTGACTACCATACAAAATTTCTGTGGCTGGCATAACAGGGGCAGGAAGAATGACTGAAAAAGCAGCAGTAATGTAATATGACCTTTTTGCTATATAAAGGCTGGTAATCTGGTAGATATTCAAGTGTACATATTTTTTCTCAAAAATGTTTAATTTACAGCCATGAACATAAACCATCAGACGCCAAACAGACGGTTGATTTTTTGACTTGTCACACATTCCATAACCTGTGAATGAGTCACCTGCATTTCACAAAAGTTTTCCTCCATAAGATGACAGTAGTAGTGTCACCATTCTATTGTATTCCCTCAGAATTGAGTTTATGATGGAACAAAACAACTGCTTTTAGTGCTTTTGGCTTCAGTTTGAAATTCCTTTCATTTCACAGAATGCCATTGTAGTGGTGCCATATGAATGTAGTCGACCTTGTATTAGGGAGGCTTTTAAACTCTGCACAGATCTGCACGCTGGAATTCTATCAATCAAATTCTCTGTGATGCTCAGTCAGGATGGCATGAACACTTGTGGTTTAATGTGCAACTGTCTTCTTGTCTTTGAAGTGATCTAAGACAATCATCATAATGTATCCTTTTTTCCCGACTGTTCCTAATCCAAATACAGTAAAGACTGTGTCCCAGTCTATCTGTCACTCTCTCTGCCTTTAGTGCACTATTTTCCCTCCATGCTGTGTCCTTCCAGTCTCACATTAACATCAAGTGTGTGTGTGGGGGGTGGGGGGTCGGGGGCAGTAGTGCTTGAGCTCCATCATGATCAAATACTGTAGATATTCCAATCAAACAGTTGACGACAATGAAGAGGAGAGTTAAATATCTCCAGATTTTTGAAGAGGCAATAGAAAACATCCATTCTCTTAATCTTTTTAACACTGGTTCTTTTCTCTCTTACTCACCACTGACTTACCTCTGGCATATTTTCTTTCCCTAACCAATACACACAGTAATAGATACTGATATAAATCAAACCTCTTCTTGATAAGGATGTCGCAGCCAACTATAGACCGAGATCCGATCTTTTGTTCATGTCCAAGATTCTCCAGAAAGTTGTCCATTTTCCAACGATTACATGACTTTTTTTTTTACTTTCTGCAAAACAACAATTTTATTGGAGGACTTTCCATCTGGATTTAGAATGTGTCATAGTAGTGAGTCAGCGCTAGTGAAAGAATGATCTGACAAATGCCTCATCTTCTTTCTTTGACCTTCGCGCAGCCTTTGACACATTTAACTGTCTCACACTTTCACAGACTTCAGACGATGACATTGGTATTAAAGGAACTGCCCTGAAATTAATAAATCATACTTGTCAGGTCATTTACAGTTTGTAAGTATCGGTAACAAAGACAATGCGTATAAAACTTAATCATGGCGTTCCGCAGGGGTTGGTACTTGGACCAATATTTTGTTTTTGTCTTTGTATGCTTCCCTTGGTTAGAATTATTACAAAACATTTTGTTAAATGCCACATGGCATGCACGTCTATTATTAGCAAAATCTGATAAAAATGAATCAGTTAAACTACCTTCTGACGCTTTTAAAAAAAAATCTAATTTCAGCCTGAGCCCATGACATCTAGGGTATGTTTATGACTATGTGAAAACAGGTCAAATTTGACCTGAACAGTATGTAAGGGTTAAAGACTTTTCTTGCTGGTTTGTCAGTTAATTCCGCTCCTATTGCCCTCTGTCGCTGTCTTTGTACCTACTGTCTCTCTCCTCTGCCATTTCAACTCAACCAAACCAGCTGAGGCAGATGGCCGCCCGACACTGAGCATTGGGTCAGTTTGAGGTTTCATCTACATCAATTATATTCTTCTAAATTTAATGCATACACATTCACACAGAGAGGTATGCACAGAATGGCGTTAAGTAATGTGTGACTTTAATCATAAAGCTTAAGACTGATTTATACTACTACTACTACGCAGGTCGGTAGTCTACAGCAGAGTTAATCATAGACATGCCATAACATTAACTACATGGTTACCCATAACTACTGGAAAAACTGAGAATTGCTCACGTCATGGCGTCACATTTCCATATCCAAAAGGAAAAACTCAACAATCCCAAAATGACACCACAACACCAACACTTAAGTACAAACAAACTCACATTAGGATTCTGGGTGTCTGGATGTGTGCTGTAGTAATGTTGTGCTAAGGTAACGACAGTGTTCTTCATCAATGTCTCGCAGAGCTGACCTATTGAAATGGTAAACTATTAAATGATGAATTCATGTTCCTATCAATTTGAGTAATAGTGTTGGGATGATTCACTTGATAGATAATAATCATCAAGAAGGATTTCAAGGATTTTATTTAGCTCAGGAAATCTGAGACTTTTCTCACATTTACACTTTTTACATTGATGATAAACATTAATATTCTAAATCTTTGTTGGTAAATGTCAGAAGACTAACTTAAGCTATCAGATAATACAATACCCAATATGCCTTTCTCGGCTGAATTTAAATGGATTAATGAAGGGAACTGCTTTGATTGGCTGGGAGTCAGCTGTGTTCCCTTCCACAACGGTGCACAAACGGGGCTAATATTCTCATCCGGTAGGAGTTTAGCAAAAAACCAAAAGAAAGATATCTCCACCCATGTACACAGTTGCACATTACGCTAGACTTACACTGGGCATGAATCTTGGGAACTAACAATAAAGGATTCCTTTACCTATCTGAATATCAGGTGTAACCACATTAAAAGTCTTTATGTGTAAAAACCTTTCCGGCAAGAAAACATTGACATAAAAAGCACAAAAACACACTTAAATTTGTGCACATTCATCTTGCACATGTACAGCTGTGTTTGAAACAAGACTGAGATATAAATCACACTTGGGCCACATGCATCAATAAAATGTGTGTGTGCCAGAGACAAGGAAAGCTCGAGTGCATGTGGGTGTTGTGGTTACTGTTTGTGGTGAGGTGCGGTAGAAAGTCTATTTAACATGAGGCATTAACTCTGCTAATCAATCCCATATGACCAGAGACAAACACCACCACACCATGTGGGAGTGTATGTGCCCCAATGGTTATAAATGTATCATGACTAACCTCCACTCACCAGAAGTTCTTCCCAAAAAGCTTAAGTTGAGGTCTAATCTTTCCTGACAGAAGCACAAATTTTCCTATATATGTGTGTACTTTGGTGATTGGATTTTTGCAGGGCCACTACGGAACTACAAAGCATTCCAACAAGTGTTTGATTTCTTGATTCTTTCTTTTGGTATTTCTCCGAGACGCATGCAGATAGAAAGGAGAATTTACAAATGAAATGGCATCCGCCACACTTGTCCACAGAGCTCAGAATGCCTGTGCCTTGATTAAATCTATAGAAATCACATAAGACCCCCTGCGCCACAATTTAGACCTGCTTTAAACTGGTCTGAATTATTGTCTACTTTTGGTCACCAAATTGTCAGGTGTGCCGAAAACACCCAATGAGGCGCAACACGGTTTGCCAAATTCTCAAAAATGGTAAACTACACTGTAACAAATTGACTGTAGAATTTACAAGAAATAACTGGTAAAAAAAAAGTTGCCAGCTAATTCTTCTCGTTTAATCTCGTTTAATTACTGTGGAAATTAATTACAGTATATTACTGTATTTTCTTAAACAAATATTTACTGTATATAAATTATAGTTGCTCACTGTATTTACTTTTTTCTTTTTTTTTTTAAGAAAACAGCAATTCACTGTAATCTAGTTTACAAGTGTTTCTTGTATTCTAAATTACAGGAGTATACTGGCAACTAAAGTTGACAGTAAATTCCTCTAAATAAATAATAGAGTATATTGTTGTAAAATCCATCCATTCATTTTCTTAACCGCTTATTACTCAAAAGGGTCGCTGGGCTGCTGGAGCCTATCCCAGCTGGCTTTGTGCAGTAGGCAGGGTACACCCTGAACTGGTTGCTAGCGAATCGCAGGGCACACAGAGATGAACAACCGTCACTGATATATGATCACCTTATCAGCAAGCTCTGCATAAGCCTGATAACTGTCCTGTTGGTTGGAATCAGCTTGGGTTTGAAGAGGAAGACCTAATAAGCCTGCAGGACTCCGGCCCTCGAGGTCCATGTTTGCCCACCTCTGCTCTAAATGAACTGCAAAGATCCACAGCAGAGGTAGTGGAATCTGTCCATAGAACAACCATCAGCCGGGTACTGCACAAATCTAGCCTGCATGGAAGGGTGGCAAGAAGAAAACAATTTCTAAAAGCGAGCCACAAGAAGTCACGTCTGCAGTTTGCCAGGAGCCATGTAGGAGACACCATTTACAAGTGGAAGAAGGTGCTCTGGTCAGACGAGACCAAAATTGAACTTTTTGACCTACATTTCAAATGCTAGGTTTGGCGTAAGAACTACAATGCCTGTCAGCCTCAATACACCATGCCCAAGGTCAAAAATTGTGGTGGGAGAATCATACTCTGGTTGTGCTTTTCTTGTGCAGGGACACGGAAGATAGTGCGAGTAGAAGGGAAGATGGTGGTGCCAAATACTGGGCGATCAGGAAGAGAACCTGTTGGGGTCTGCAATAGACCTGTGACTGAGACAAAGGCTCATCTTGCAGCAAGACAATGACCCGAAGCCATGAGCTAGGCTGAGCCGTCCACCATGTGGGAGAGCAGCCAAGACAGTATAAGAGTAGAGACCATTTTGGATAGAGCAGACCTTCTTCCGCATTCAGTAGATAAGGCTCCACAGCTGTGCACTCGATCTTTCTGGCATCCAGTAAATAGTTCAACTGAGAATATGCAGTCCCCTGGTTGTTATTTTTAATATAGCGAGGATTCAAGATAAAAGAACCGGAACTTTACAAGTATTTTTTATTCCTTGTCAGGAGGATCTTGTTCTTTTTTAAATCTCCTATTTGATTCCTGGATTTGTGTGATCATGTTTAATGTTGCGCCTTGATACCCTGGTTCACCTGGGGGCATAACATTATTCCCTTTTTATTTAATTAACTTTATATAGTATAGTGAATTACTCTACATAACCCATGTTTCAAATATTGTTGAATATTTTATTTACATGCAGAAAAATAGGTTTATCTTATTTGGAATGGTAATTCTGGAATTTTCTGATTTAGGGTACAGTGGAGTACTTTGGTCATAGCTCCTCTAATACTTTTGATAGAAAGCTCATCTTGGACTTAAATTGAAGGTTACAAATGTGGGATGTTTTTAATAAACATTTGAGGCAGTGAGATGTATAATAGAATGTTTGAAATTGATCACTTTTGATGGTAATTTGTCAGGCGGAAAGACATTTTTTGATCTTTTAGGGTATGTTAGGGGTGATATTTGAGAATTGAAATATAGGAAGCCCATGATTATTTTCCTTTTTTTTTGTGTGTTTTTTTTCTTTCTCTTTCAGGAGAGCTCAGTATTGTTCATTCGATTTGACATCATCATTGCTCTCCTTTTTTTTTTAAAAAAAACTAAATTTAAATTAAATTTTCTTTCTCTCTTTTTTTTTTTAAATATATATACATATATATACATATACACACATATATATATATATATATATATATATATATATATATATATATATATATATATATATATATATATATATATATATATTTTTTGTATGTGGGTGAGCATGTGCATGTGCGTGCGTGCGTGTGCGTGCGTGCGTGTGCGTGCGTGCGTGTATTCATCAGTTCACCTAAAGCCCATTAAAAAAAAATCCCATACTAATAATATAATATAAATAATAAATTGTCAAATGCAGAAACATCAGTAAGTTATCACGATGTAGTGGCTCTCGCTAACAGACAGAATTAAGTAACCAGAATTAGGTTAAAAAATTCTATATACGTAGACCATGTTTCTATAAATTTTGATATTTGGTTTTTATTTGAGGCAGATATTTTTTCCATTTAAATGGGATTTATGAGGAGGTTAGACCATTGGTCGATATTCAGAGTTTGTTTATTTTTCCAGTTAACAAGAATTGTTTTTTTAGCGATAGTAAGGGCTACAAGTGTAGATTAAAATTGTTTATGTGGTAAGTCAGTTGTTGTTAGGTCACCTAGCAAACACAAGTTTGGAGATAAAGGTATCCTACAGTCCAAAATAGCGGAAAGTTTTTCTAAGACTTTAGTCCAGAAATACATAACCGGAGTACATAACCATAAAGCATGAACATAAGTGTCTGTAGTGTTTTGTAAACATTGGAGACAAATGTCGGAGTCTGAGAGTCCCATTTTCTTAATCATATATTGAGTAATGTATGTTCTGTGAATAATTTTATATTGGATAAGTTGTAAATTTGTGTGTTTTGTCATTTTAAATGCGTTTTCACAAACTTGAATCCAAAAGTCAGATTCCGGTGCTATAGACAAGTCTGTCTCCCATATCGAGATGGGTAAAGACATTTTATCAGTATATGAAAGTAACTTATATATTTTCTAAAGTTTTTTTGTTGTTGTCGGAGAAAGCTTGTTAATATCTTTAGCTAAAACAGGCGGTTGGAGCGTACCCCGAATTGTTGGAATTTTTTTCTTTATCATATTTTTAACTTGTAGATAATGTAAAAAATTTCCGTTTTTTATATTGTATTTTTGGAGCAAGGATGTATATGATATAAACATATTATCTGAGAAGAGATGGTGGAGATGTGTAATTCCTTTCTGCTCCCACGATTATTTTCCTGTTAGTTCCCCCATGTGTCAGGATACACCGTGCAAAATTTTAGAGTTTTCTCACCATTAATGCAGTTGCTGTACTTTGAAATTTGCAATTACACAATTTCACCAGAAGCTTTTCCCAAAAAGGGTGTTTTTTTGCCCCTGTGACCAAATGGCCCTGGATTGGGGGTGGTCTCTATCAACTTGTGATGGCCCAAGGTATGAGAAATTATAGTCAAAAAAGGTAACAAAAAATATCCTGAGGAGTGGACCTGACTCCTGGCCTAATAGCTGCATGCTAGCCATAGGGTTTTTGCCCACTATTGTCATATTTATTTATGCCACATGTCAACAGAGCTCAGAATCTGTCTGCCTGTGCCCTGATCAAATTCAGCAAAATGACGTTAGACTACCTGTGCCAGTTTTTAGACGTGGTCCAAGCAGCGCAACTATAGACTGACTTTCAGACTTGCATGAAATTCAGGATAAACCAAAATTTGCACATACAAATCAAAGAAAACAGAGCCCTATATGCTATTGTATTGAAGTCTTATTTTCAATTAAAAAAACTAGTAAGAGAAGATAAACTTAACTGTGAAGCAATAATGTTGCTAATTCCGCATAGCTTGGGAATCCTCTGAGCGGCCTGAGCTCCCTCCACCTCGAAAGGCAAATTATATGTTCACCTTTTTTTATGCTTGCTATGTTGCTAGTCATATGCCCAGTTGTTGGCATTTTTTTTATTTGGAGGTGGAGATTTCACATTAGCTATAGCAATGCTCCTGAAGCCCAAGCTAACAAGTGTGCAAGACTGTGGCCATGTACCCGCAAGTGCAAATAGTTGACACCTCGTCATTCAAGCTTTCTGTCTCAAACTGGTTGTTTTTGCTCAGGCTTCAAAATCAGGTTAGAAGGTATAAGATGGGGCCAGAAGGTGGTTGATTTTTTTTTTCACAGGTCATTTTTATGATGTACTACTGTCAGCTTATAATGACAGTTTAATGACAGTGGAGTTTTTGTTTCAAACTGCAAACTCCCCCTTTTAAGCACCTGTTGATGTGCTTATGCATGGTCTATCGTGCCAGGCTATCTCCAACTCTTCCAACAGCTACGGGGCCAGGAAAGTGCACCAAGCTCAAGCGAAGCACGGAGCGCTCACACCAATCAAACAACCCAGACAGGAGTCAAACATGTCCAAGTGTTGTATGAATTACCATGTGTTACTGTTGTTTTAATTCTCTGCCTGTTCTATTGAGCAATCAGTGGACTACATGTTTAGCATTATTTTTTAGGCACTATAACACTTTCCATTGGTAACCCATTGGAAATGTGCCAAAAAGAGTCTGATAAATAACTGATACAGGAGTATAGATTTTCTCTTGAATTGTCATAGACTGACAGAGAGACAAAAGCACCTGTCTGCTGGTAGCTACCTGCCTCAATTACTATCTCTCTCCAGCCTGCCTTCTCGCCTGACTGAGCATGAACCAGTGCAACCCGACCTTACCGTTGTCTCTGGTCTTTTTCAGAGCATGACTGGTTGGTGGAACGACCTCTGGTCTGATTACCTACCGCAGACAAACTGGCACTCACGTACACACATATGGGTATACATGAAGGTTCTCCCTTAAGACAGGCGGTTCATTCACTCGTACTGGTTCTCGGCCTTCGCTCAGCCCATCCAGCCATCAGCACAACAGACCAACGAGTGTTTCACACAGTCTAATCTACTGCGTATGAAAAAAGATCCATCTATGCAGACGAGGCTGATGTTTTATTTGTGAGAGTTGTTAAAGGAATGCACATGGAGGGAGAATTTGGAATTGTGACACACACAGACAAAAGGGCTAAAATTAAGGTATGACACCATACTAGAAAAAGTATTGGAAAATCCAGAGAGGCGACTGAAGGAGAGGTGCCGGGATTCACATTCTATTGGCTAGCCTCTAGCCACACACACTTGAGCGAGCCACAAACACAGGGTTCACCAACAGAAAGCCAGAAGGAAGAATGTGTGTTTGAGTCGTGTGGTAACAGAGGAGGATAAGAAAAATTCCATTTTCTCCTGCGATTGTTAGACTTTCTGGTGATGTTATCAAAAGTGTTTGCCTTTCAAATGCTATGGTCATTAAGTCAGGGTGTAGTCTTCCAACTAATAAACCCTTCTGTCAGTTGGCGACTTACAAAAACTTCACGGGTATTTTGCTGAGGCTTTTTGTTTTTGCTGCAAGAAGGACTGTTTCCTTGTTTGATATAAGTTTGACATTCATTCTAATTTAGTACAGACTAAACATCTGGAAAAAGCATACATTCAAGCTCATGCTCTTGAGAGCTTACCTGCCTGTCGATCAATAGACAAGCATAGTGCATAAATGGAAGCTGAGAGGTTGCTGAGGCAAAAGCCAAAATTTGATTTTGCAGTGGGCTGCACCTGAAACAACCCCCTAATGGTACGTTCAGACCAACAGTCGGGGAGGTGTATTTCCGGCAGCGCAATTGCGGGGGGGTGGAGAATTGCCTTTAGGCCGTTTCCGGCAATCATTTCGCTACTTCGCCCATTTCGCCGGCGTTGGTTGAAATGAACTTTTGACGCCATCGCGTCGGTGACAGCCAATAGGTGTCGAGATAGTCCACGTCGCCAAAAACGTCACAGACAAAACACATGAAGCGGTTGCAGAATGTGTAGCAAAGCAATGGAGGATAGCTTGATCGTCGCGGTTTGCAGACACCCGGAGCTGTACAACACGGCGAGCTACGTGTACGGCGACCGGGCCAAAAAAGAGATTGCTTGGAGGAAGAAGTGTGGATGTTGGCTTACTTGGTGATTTTGTTTGTTTAATTGTCGAAGTGTGAAGCAAGCTAGCAATACTACAATAAAGTTAGCACCACCTACCGAAGCGAAAATCCGTCGTCTTCCTCCATTGCGGCACTGAGTGAAACAAATCCCATTTGAAAACCCCGCGAACAAACACGCCCGCCAGCGTAGCGTCGTGATATTTTCGGCTGAACGTAACATAATTCTCTCAATCGCTACTTTCTGTATGACCCTAACCCTAACCCAAGTAGTAGGGATAAAGGCTAATATTGGTGGCCGATAATTATCGGCAATTATCAACCAATTTGACGTCATACATATAAACCTGAGAAATCCGCCGATAAAAGATAGACATGCCACGTTGGTCCATCTGTTGTAGTTGTGGCTCAAGTTGTGCCCAATTCCTTAACCCCTCCCCTCTCTTATGATAGTGTCGCATATATGTGATGTCATAATGCGCGTGACTTCGTGTTCACAGAAGACGCATCATGGCGACATGGCAGTCGCCAGTGTGGGCTTTCTTTACTGTGTCTCCCCAAAATGTTACTCGCGCAGTTTTTTGTTGCATTTTTATAACATGACTGTTTTGTTTTGGCAATCTCAAAATGAGTTACAGATTGTCTTTGAAGCAGAGATATCAATCAAATTCAGCTTCATGGTGCTTTACACAATCTTTCAATGTATTTGTGCATGTTAGACTTATTGTAGGACTCGAAATTATATATATATATATATATATATATATATATACTGTATATTCAAGTCAATTTAGCAAACAATTATCAGCTTACTTATCGGTTATCGACATCGGGCTTTCTAAATTATTAGTTAGAAACTGGCATTATTGTCCATCCCTACTAAGTAGTTTACTCAGCATGTTGAGACTGCACACATCGACGGATCATAATTTACACACTTATCTAGTCATCACCCTCAGATGTGAACCGCCAAATATAATATATATTTAACGTGTTACTCAAAGCTCATATATCTTCGTAATTATAGTTAATAAAGCAGCACTATATCACCCTTGGTAACGTGTAAAACATGTCTCAGCATTGGGGGATTTTGTGCATGACATGAACATCACGTTATTTCCATGGCGGAATATTTGAGGGCAGTGGATGGATAAATGCACGCACTCAGAAGACACCCAAGTGAAATGACAGAGGATAAATACAGCGTATATAGAAAACGTGGCATGATTTCACACAGCAGTGGACAGTTTGCTGCAGAGTGCACCGCAGAGTTCAGTAGACAAACTGTAAACAAAGTTCTGCAAGGCTTGTGGCGTATTGTTGCAGACAAAGTGAGGAAATCCTGGTGGTCAAAGCACATTATGGGCATCAGCTAAAAACAGCAAACAAACTCACACAGGCAGCGTTACTAGGCTTTTTCATGTTAGGCATCTGACTACTGCACTCCACTTCATCAAGTGTTCCCTTTCTCACACCTCCATTCCCAGCACAAACACACACACCTTACTGGAAGAGAGTCATATAGGGGCCACTATCATTACCCATGGCACAGGTGGTGAGAGTCAATTCTGAAGGGAGGAAGACCAGACAAAACCGTGGTTTTATACAATACGTCAACATGTGCCCCCACCCCACCATTACAGCCATTGGGGCTGAACTTTGTGGTTAATGACTCTCCCACCCACTCCACACCATGCACATGTTGAAGTTGTTAACGATAAGTGGCTTTTCAAACTTGGTAATGTCCTAATGTCCCTGTTAATCTAGCATTCCATAGAACTAAGGATGCAGTACATGGGACAGAAATTTGAAAAGTGACTCATTTTGTTAGCTACAAATATAAATAAAAACTTCAAATACACCACTAAGAACTAACTGCATGGTCAACAATTATAAAAGATGACAAAAAAAAGATCTCAGTGAAACCACTTAAGAAGCAAATAACTAAATCAAGATCCCAAACAATTATTCATATAAAATATTAAATAGCACTAGTCAATATACTAACTTGCAACTATGGATTTTAGTAGATAGATAGATAGATAGATAGATAGATAGATAGATAGATAGATAGATAGATAGATAGATAGATAGATAGATAGATAGATAGATAGATAGATAGATAGATAGATAGATAGATAGATAGATAGATAGAGACAATAATTGATCAGGAAATGAAATACTGATCATCAACTGACCTGGACGTGTCTGAATGCAGCAGTAATCTGGGTCATGTGCAAGGTGAGACACCTGGAGGTGCATCTGGCGCTGTTCATCTTCTCCTCAACATCCTCCTGCTCCGCTGAACTCCGGCGAGCGCGCGTCTCTGCGAGGACAGCGCACAAGACCACCAAGATCACCCGACGAACTGACATGACACCGGGGAAGAATAAGAATTGGAATGATTAAATTGTAAGTGGGAAGTTCGCTTGTCTAGCTCTTCTCGCTGCCGTTATCTCTTCGAGTGGTAAGTGGCTGCCAGTGCCAGCTAGCAGCGAGGGAGCTCCTCGTGGACACGCCCACTACAAAGGCAAGTGCAGCCCCCGGGGTTTTAAGCTTACACCTGCACGACAAAAGTCTAGTAACTGCCCATAAAATACAGCACAATTATAGATATACATTTAACGGCATTTGAATGCAACATTGGTAGGACTGGACGCGTGATGGATAGCAATGCAAGTTGAGCCCTAATTGGGATCTCGAGTAAACTTGTGGAACTGTGGAAAAGATAAGGCCATCCACCGAAACAAACAAACGCGCTAAAACAACCGAAATGTGGATGGATGGAAAGGCAGTCTGAACACTCTTTGAACTCTTTGAATGAGGAATAAGCCATGGCTTCTACTCGTCAATGTTGCAAATGATATTATGTGATCGATGTGTAATAAAGTGTCCGAAAGGAAAACAATGAATGCAACAAGACAAAACAAACTCCCTGCATTGCTCTGCCGTCCACGTCACATGAATTGCGGATGTCCCGAATACCTAGCCTGAATCACCTTTTGGCCTGTTCTACTATTTTTTTTTCTCTCTTATTTTTCTTTTTTTTTCTTTTTTTAACATAATAATATATTTTTATTGCAGCCTATGACTCTGAATGAAAGTTTTTTTAACTAAAACCATTCAAAAGTTGACTTTCTGCTTATGTGTTTTTGATCATTGTTGCGATATATACGCTTCAGCATGAGGTCATAAACTAATGGCCGTTTTACCTCAGGATTTTCTGATTAAGTCCAGAATTTATGTTTCCATCAATCACTGCAAGTCAACCAGGTCCTGAAGTACTAAAACAGCCCAGACCACCACCCTGTTTGACTGTTGGTATAATTTTGTTTTTATTAAATGCTGTTCCATTTATACAGTATTACAATGAATTATTTGTAACCTGCCACCAATCAATCAATCTTTTTTCGAAATGGCTTGGGTTCACAGGTGAGCTGGAGTCAAACCCAGCTGCTTTTCGCCAAGCTGTAAGGTACATCCGGATTCCTAACCAGCCAATGGCAGATGAGTTATAATGATTCACATTAAGATACAACAATGTACAAGATGCAATTGATGATAAACATGCGATATAATACCACAAACAAACAGTTTTACTTCAAGCCAATGCAGTTCCTTTACTTTTCAACAATTTACAACCATTGAAAAGTAAGCAAGACTTGAATATGAAAGAGAATGATCACATGCTCACAATTGCATTTAGGCCACCACATCCTGTAGCTCCCTTGTACAATACTAAATTCCAGGCTTCAAGTTGGATTCAATGTCTTTTTTTTAAACGTCAGTGAGTTTTTTTCATGGCATTTTATTTTTCACCTACTCTAATAGCCAATTTTAGAATGGAAAATTCTCACGTTCCTAATACTGAATATATATGCCCAAGCAGTCACTTGTGAAAATAAGCTGCCGTCTGTTGAAGGAGAACAATATCAATGTTGCTGACGTGGGATAAAACATCACTAGAGACCATTCAAGACAGAAACAGCCAATTCTTTCACATTGGCAGGCTGCTGTTCTAGACCTATTAACACTTTTCCCGTGGTGGAAGAAGTATTCAGATCATTGACTTTAACAACACTCATAATAATCCTGTCTTGGTACCTTGGACTGTTAGGTTAATGTTATATTAGGTATTATTAACTTCAGTATGTTGATGCCCGGTAAGCTGCTTTGATGTTGTCGTTTTTTGTTTTACATCCAGGACCACGAGATAAATCTCAGGGCTTTCAAGATGATTGATGAAATAGAGAGAGAGAAAAAACTCTGTTTTCATTTTTCCCCTCTAACTATTTGATTTGTGTAAATCGTTTTGATGGCTGCAGGATGACTTTTGTATTACACAGAAAAATATATATATATTTTGCAAACCAGCACCATTATTTATCAAAAAGTATGTTATCATTTGTGTTTCAAAAGTTGCTAATAATAATCATGTTTATCATCATTTATATTAAGTTTTGCATTTTGCATTCTTGTACTCACTCTTAATTGTGAGTACGAATCCATTTATTTAATTATTTGTTTCTCTAATGGGTTAACTGCTACACGAAAGATGCTGAATATTCTGTTGTATTTTTTTACGACAATAAAGTTTCTTCGTTTTGTTCTGTTAGTCAGTATTTTGATACACATTTAGATTATAGCTAGATTGTGCAGGTGAATCTAACATTCTCAGAAAAATCATAGAAGAAGATTGTGTCATGCACGTTATTATTATTATTGTTTTTTCTCCCTATCCCTCCTGTGACCCAAGCAGTCCAGATCGTGAAACGATATACTGTACAGCTACACATACAGTAGTTGACCATTATCCAAATACCCAAAGGATTATTGTCATATTTTGTTTAAACACAGTACTTAGATTTCTGACGAAACCATTAGTGGCACAAAGATCCTTCCCCACACATACTTACAACATTACATACACACACATGGGCTTGTGATCATTCACATACACGCAACTAAAGCATTTGCTGTCTGTCCAAGTTTGCTCGTTGATTGAAGCCAAATGTTGTTGAATTAACTTGAAAGAGGGCAACGTTTCAACAAGAGTGTCAGACAACAAGAAGGACGGCCAGACAGAGGGCCAGGACCATAGAGATGGTTTGGCTGATTATTTGAAGCATGCCTTTTTTTTTCTTTTTTCTTTTTTACATATTTGTCAATAGAAAACATAAAGGAGGTGAAGAAAGACTTAACTGTGTATCATTTGTATTGAGGAGCAAATATAAAGTTAACACTGAATAAATAGAAAGATTTTAGAACATAACAAAACAAGTAGATAATGTTGCACACTATGATGTCATATAAAGAAGATGAAACTAAATAAAGTCTGAAAATAGGCTAATAATGAAAATCAATTGGCTTTAGCCTGGCAGTTTTCCTAAAACCATTTAAAAGCAAAGTAAAGAAATAAAAAGTTGTTTTCTAAAATTATTTAAAGGGATACTTTGGCAATTTTCAGCAGTAAAAAGTTAGTATTTTGTCTATCATGAATTTGATAACGTAATTATTTTTCTTGTACAATTAACACCTTTTTAAAAGGCATTTTGCCACTTGCTGTCTACTGAAAATCAGTCACATCACTTGTGCCGTGGCTAGTTGTTAGCTAAGCCCTTAACACGTGTTGTCATTTTCTGTCAACAGCAAGTGGCAAAATGTATTTTTAAAGTTGTCAATTGTACATGAAAAATAATGAAGTATCCCTTAAAAACAAACAAAACAAACAGAAAATGCAATAACAGGATTTTGTAAAACTGTATTTTTCAAATACTTAAAATTTAAAATATCTACATCAGATGTTAATCATTTGATTCAGCAATAGTCTTAAACTGAAAGATAGGTGGACTGCGGCGGCTCGTCAATAAGGCCCTGACTTATGTACTGAACGGCCAAGGTTAAAAAAAATAATAATTGTCATCAAAGAACAGTGGACCCAGATGGTCTAAGCTTTAACTTCACCCTTTCCCCCAAAAAGAATATCTATGCCATTTTAGAGTACTAGTGATGACAGTAAGGAAATTTGTGATTTGACCACGGCAGTAGAAATACAACTTATTACAACATGGGAAAATGTCTGTCTGCACTGTACATTATAAGGAAAGTAACAAAATGGCAGCAAAAACAACAACATAATGGCAAATGACTTGCATGAAAAAGGGCCACCAAATCTTGCCAACAAATGTAGCATTTATACTCTAAAGAATGTTTTTGTCCCTCAAAGCTAATAAAGAATTCCAGGAACTCAGTTGATATGTTTTCAATTTGACAACCAGTGATGTTGAGTATGAACTTTAATATCGATGAAGCAACTGCAAAGCGTAAGATGTGTTCAAATGTTACTCGCTAATTCCAGCAATTGCAACAAAATGCTGATAGCTCACTGCAAGATAAGTGTCAATCAAAGATGTGTGTAAAAAAATAAAAATAAAAAATAGGAAGAAAGAAAAGAGTTTCTATGTTCAAAGTGGGTAGGAGGAAGTTAAAACTTATCTAGTCCTACCCCTTATTTGTTTTATGTTGGTAAAATGATGAGGATAATGTATTTCAACAAAAGGAAATATATACAAGTACACTTTAACATACGCACATTTGCCAGCAACATAAATACATGAAATTCATTGGCATATACCACAATACATTTATAAATCATATCCTCATACTCACATATACAATTTTCATTACTCTCATACCGATACATCCAAAGAAATTACAGCATATATACAATTTTAACAGCTCATGTCTGATTTAAGCAATTTTTTAATTCAGATAGTGACTGACATCTTTTCAGGTCAGTTCCAAAATCATTCCACAAATTAATACCTTTTAGAGAAACACACCTTTGCTTAATATTTGTTCTTGTTTTAATTGTATTTGTAGACACTTGTACCCCTTATGTTATAAGGACTCTCTCTAATTTCAAACAGCTTCTGAGTACTGAGGCAGAGTAGATTGTTGTGTACTTTATACATTATTTTTGCTATTCTAAATTCAACTAAGTCATAAAATTTCATTGTATTTGATTTAATAAATTGAGAGTGAGTTGTTCTGTATATTTTGATTGATTTATAATTCTTATGGCTCTTTTTTGCAGTTTGAAAACAGGATCGGTGATCGTTTTATATGCGCTTCCACAGATTTCCACACAATAGGTCAGATATGGTAATAATATTGAACAATATAATGTGTATAATGATTTCTTATTCAGGATATCCTTAGTTTTAGAGAGTATCCCTATAATTTTTGACATTTTCCTTTTGACATTATATCTATGTGTGACTACCAACATATTTTTTCAACACCAATTCTGATAAAGACTAAATCTGACACTGTGTTAAATTGAGCTCTTTAAGTGTTGAATTAACACTGTGTTCAAGTGCAGAGAGGAAAGAGCAGGGCAACAGTTTCATGGCCAGGAGGCTGTTCCTCACACGATCAACAATGAACCAGGTCTCCTTTCAAACAAGCACCCTGGCATAATCTTTCACCATATGTGGAGGAATGTTATTCTTCTCTAGCTGGATTTGAGTACATGACAAAAATTTACAATAAATGTACTTGTTGTTCTGAACCTAAAAGTGTTCTCGTACCATATATTTTGATGTCTGAACTTGGTGGTTAAGATGGCCTGCCCAAGCGTAAAGGTTTAAAAGTTGGAATTCTGTTGAGATCAGGCCGGCTAGGCATTTCATTGTGCCTCCTCTAGGTAGTCTATTTCCATCATTCTAGTACCCCAGCAGGTTTGTGCATTGAACTAGGAAATTCCAAAACAAGAACAGGAACTGAGAGACATTTCAATACTACTTTTTGTTTTGATTGCGTTTTCATACAAACAATTCCATCTAGCATTTTCCTGTATACAATTCCCTCTACTGCCGCCAACAACTAAGCTGCAGTTGTGCAAAGATTTTGATTTCTCTCCACAGAAAGATGGAGTTTCGTCACATGATATGTGGCTTCTTGACTGCGCACCACACAATGTCAATCTTTATGAACCACCAAACTGTAAGATGTTTGAAACATGCCACTGATCTAATTCAAAGTGTGTCGTCTACTGAACCCTTTAACATGTAAATGTTTGTCACAGGCACTTTTAAGTACAGTATTTGTAATGCAACCCAAGACTATTAGTTTATCCACAAACAGCTGGAACAAAGCAACCCATATGCGAACCATCAAACTTAACTATGTCACTACAAAGTCGTCGATGAATCTGCTTTCCAGGTTTTCTTTCAGCAGTAAATTTGTCTGAGGGTTATTATATTGTGGTGCAATTTGTTAGCACTATATCACAGTGGAGTTACAGTGTCACTATGTGGCACATAAGCGTCATTGCAAGGGAGCTATTTTTTTTTCCTCATCTGTTATTTCAACATACTGTATAGGAATTCTATTAAATTACGATATTATATAATTATATTTGGAAAAATAAATATTCTACCTACATGTAGCTATAGTCCAAAACATAGGGCTATGTGTTTGGTCAAATGAAGACTATAACTTGCCTAGATGTGCGAATGTCAAGTGAAGTCAAATTTGTTTACTTGAATGTAATGTGACATGTACTGCAACATGTCAATCCTGTGACCACTGGTGATCAGTTCAGATCAGTGTCATGCCTCTCACCCTAATCAGATGAGATTGACTCCAGCTTCCTGTGACCATGAACAGGAAAATGGATTGATCTATATTACTGATGATTGTTCAAATGTGTCTAATGTGACATACTGGGAAAATAAAAAAATGGGGTATACCAAAAATGGTCTTGTAGGGACTTTGATCGAGAATTTCCAGACATTTCAAAGTCAAGAGAAAAAGTTGAGAGTGATGAGAGAAACCAATGCAAAGCTGAAAACATTTTTTTGTTTTCTTTTTGTATGTTGTAGTTGTTAGAAGGCACATTGGTAAGTGAAAAAGTAAGGCTGGTTTGCCAGATTTGTGGAGCCATATTTATTATTATGTATTATTAATACAGCACTGGAAAGCACATGTGTTCTGATATTTCTTAAAGAACTACAATCTCATCATCTGGTTCACATGGCAGCCAAATGACAAAGAATAAATATAAGCTGAAGCTTGATTTAAAATATTCTGTTATTGATATTGGACTATGTATTACATGACAAATAATATCGTAGGTGTGGCCTGTTCCTGTGCAGCCAAGTACAAGTGCAAGTGTAGTTGCAGGTAACCGAGTATGATTTGCATGGCACATTTGTGTAAATATATATTTTTTTTTTTTAAGTTAACGTGACCTCAAGCTGGCTCTTCTCTAGCACTGACTGACCTTTGGCAGTCTATGCCCCTCTGTTATGCCAAAAGATAGCTGTTTACTCCCTCTGTCCGCCTCGTCACCCACATGTGCCAGTGTCTGTGTTCATCAAAGGAAAGTAATTCTAAGGCGTTTTGAATTGTATGTTTAAATTTCAAACAGTTATCATCAATACTGTAACTCATTAGAGCAATTTGGTCGTTTACCTGTACTTCTCCACGACAGCCGATAGAGGCAGTGGTGGCTGTGTCGGAAGGCACAGTAGAATAAGACGAAGCAGCAGATTTGGTTTGTCAGTGCAGTGCTGAAGATTTTAAAGACGAATTTAGATTTTAACCAAGTAAAACGAATTGTATCCTCATTGTTTTATATACACCAACAGTGTACATCAACAAAGAAGGCACTAGGCTCGCTCGGCTGCGACGTCTCATCTCAATGGCGAGCATAACCAAAGCGAACACAACTTTTGAACGCTAAATTTGGCGAGACATCTTCAAACGAAACTGTTTAAGGTACTGTTTTAAATTATAATCTAATGTCAAATGTCTAATGACATGTGTTGGAAGAAAACTAGCGAATCCATATGTTACTACACCAAGTCGCTGTCGAAAGCAATAGCAGCCAAAATGTTCCAGTCAACGTTGTAGCTTTAATACTATTTACGGTTACCATGCACTTCTAGTACACTATGACCTAATAATTGTTTAGTAAATTAGTGCTGTCGTTTGTCTGTAATTATATTTGCAGAAATATGTCTGAGAGTTCAAAAAAAAGGAAGCGCAAGAGGTCTTCCAAAGAAGAGGAGGTAAGACTTGTCTTGTAATGTAACTGCTGTATGATTTTAGGCTAGTATATACCATCTTACATTATTAGATAAATACTTACTGTAAAGTGATGAACAATTGATGGATTAATTAACGACGATCTGCACAAACAAGACCTGAACAAAAAAACTAGGTATAGATCTGACCTCAAGAACAGAAGATTACCTATACAATTTATTGGCAGATCATATTTTTCTTACCTTATGTTGTTGACATACTTATTTATTCTTATTTCAGACATCCAAAGATAAACAAAAGGGTGATAGATACGAAAAAAGGCACAATGAAAACCGACACTCAAGGTGAGATGTAATTCTTGTAGTGTATTGCTTCTTTAATGGTAAATGGATGGCATTATTGGTATGAAGGAGGCAATTTCATTTACGTTTTTGAATTTCTTACCATGCCATTGCATTTCTTCTTCCGCTTAAAGCTGTTCTACAAAAGGTAGAGCACATGCTTCTCATGCTGAAGAGGAAAGCCGCTTGATCAAAAAGGCTGTGTACAAATTCCGTACTAGAGAAGAAACAGACAAGAGACAGGTGTCTCAGTCTGATGTGGCCAATTCAAAGAGAAAAAGTACATCTTTTTCGACCCACAATGATTGTTCCCACAAAGTGGAGCCTAATAGTGCAAGGAAAGATAAAGTTACCAGTGGTAGTAAAAGAAAGAAAAGGAGCCGATCCAGATCCCGGAACTACAGGAATTCAAACACAGGTGATCGCAAAGAAGAAAAAGACTCAAAATCAGATGAAAAGTCTCACTACATGAGCCCACCTAGATTAAAACTGAAGCGAGCAAGTCCTAGTTATGGTTCACATGAGCAATGCCAGGATTTTCTGAAGCGGAGAAGCAAAGATAAAGAATTGCACAAGAATCGAAATAAGAGCAATACTATTGAGGATAAAGAACAAAGCCAGACCGCTCCTCACCCCAAGGACTCTATAAGGGACAAGCAAACAGGGATCATTAAAAAGACATGTCAGGAAAGTCAGGTAAAAGAAAAGAAAAGCTCAGATACAAAAACATCCCCAGACTTCACCAAGCAACAGTTTTCAACCATGCCCAAAGTGTCCTTTAAAATTGCAAAGTCACCATTGGCTCGGCCCAAAATACCGACAGCTGTACATTCCAATTTCAAGATTCCAAAGAAGATTAAACCAGATCTTGTACCGGCAAACACAAGTGAGAAAAGTGATGTTACCTCCATATGTACGACTGCGCAAACTTTTCTGAAGGCAGCCACAAACCGTTTTAAACAGCCTCATAGCTGTGAAAGAAAAGATGGGAGTCCATCTTTGTCAAATGCCCCGCCCACTACAAGTGATGCCATTGCAGAGGATACGAGTGAGCAGGTGAGTTATAACATGACAACTGTGTTAAAATGAGAGGTGATTGTTTTTGCTGTCAAAAAATGCTTGATTCCAGATGCAAGTGGCAGAAGAGCTTTACCTTGCCCGGTTTGAGAAGAGATTAGATGTGGATGTAATGCAGAGTTATGGAGAGCTCACCTGTATGGACATAGACCCCCCAGAAGACAGAACTGCATATACTCTCTGTAAGTTATGTCATATGGTGTAGAATGCCAACGCGCATTAAATGAAATGTGAGATTTACAAAAGCAGATATTTTCATTAGGTACCCATAACCAATCTATGAGTAATAAAGGAGACATTTTTGGGGAAAAAGACACCTTATTGATTTACATGACACATGTTGCATTTTAACAATATTTTGTTATTATGGTTGCACTTACTACATTATACTGTAAAGTATGTTGTGAATGTAGTTAGTTTTAATGAAATTTGCCCTAAAAATTTGTAACTTTTGATACAATTACAAAGAGATGGGAGCCCTTTTAATTTAGCGCTAAATGCTTGTCATTCCACCTCACTAACTTTTTTAAAATTTTTAGGCAAGCAACCTCCTCAGCAAGACATAATCCTTGTTCTGGACACAAACATTCTCCTTAGTCATTTGGATTATGTGAAAAAGATGGAACATCGTGGCCTTGGAGGTGATTTTCATACCTATTGCACTGTTTTCCTCCTAAATGTGTCTTCTTAGGTCATTTGAAATTATGCCGCATTGTTAAATGGCTCTACAATTGATGTTAAAAACGTAAACAAAACTATAATGACCATGTTAACTTAAATGGCATAATATGTTGTCGACTCACATACATGTTTATGTGTTTGTAGCGTTGGGTTTACCAATTGTCCTAATCCCCTGGGTGGTGCTTCAGGAGCTGGATTCTCTCAAAAAGGGGAAAGGACTCAAAAATTCTGTTGCTAGTCTGGCCTGTCCCGCCATTTCCTACATTTATAACTCTCTGAAAAGGCGAGAAAGACACCTTTGGGGGCAATCGATGCAGCAGGCTGCTCAAAGTAACAGTGAGTGTGTCATTAAATCCTTGCATTTTCTTAATTCATATTCAACTGTACTTTCGTGTCTCAAATACTGTACTGTTTTATACTCTAAAAATAGTTGGGTCAAAACTAACCCAAATTGGGTCAATAAGGAACCAACAACTTTTTGGGTTAAACAAATAACCCAAAAAGTTGGGTCAAATTAATAAATCACAAAGCAACCCAAAAACGTGGGTTGTTTTGTGGTTTATTCATTCATCCCAAATTTTTGGGTTACGGTAAATAAATAACCCCCCCAAAATTGGTAATTTCTCGTGCATCCTCTTTTTGATCTAATTTCTATTATTTTTGGCCCAACTGTTTTTAGAGTGAGTTGAGTAAAAAAACAACAAAAAACAACAACAAAATGGGTCAAAAAAAGACCAGCCCAACTTTTTTTTTTGCATTTGTTCATTTAAACAAAAACAAAAAATGGGTCAAATGGATAGCCAGAAACAACCCAAGTTTTTGTTTTGTACTAACCAATCCAATTTTGTTGGTTTTGTTAATAAAAATTAAAAAAAAATAAAATAATTCGGGGATATTTTGTGGGTTTTTTATTTTGACCCAACTTTTTGGGTTAACTCATTTAATAAATTGATTTAAATAAATAACTCAAAAAGTCAGGTCAGTCTCTTTTTGAGCCGTATTGGGTTATTTCTGATCCAACTGTTTTTAGAGTGTATAATAATAGTACGTATTGGTTCACACAAGAATGTTGAAGGGCAACACAGCGCGTGAATGGTTAGCATATCTGCTTCACAGTTGTGATGTTTGGGTTTTGAATCAACAAACAAAAGAGTTAAAGACATTTAAAAGCAAGGTACAGAAATAATAATAAATACTGTACAACTGTACTCCCCCTACTGTCCAGTAGGTGGTAATAGTACTCTGCTCATTTTTAGTAATTCATTATCATAGTGCTCACATTTGTTGGCAACAATAATAATGACTAAAAATTAAAACCATCATGTTGTTCTTTGCCACCCCCGCCTGAATTAATTCACTGACCCATTGATGTGAGGTTGTTGTACATGGCATTATCAGTTGCCTTCTGTGTGCTGGATTTTTGTTATTCCCAAGGTGAAAAGTCTTGTCATTCTGTCTCTGTGTCATTAACCACAGATAGCCTGATGGCTGAGAATAATGATGACAAAGTGCTGCAGTGCTGCCTACAGTATCAGAGTTTGTACCCAAGCTCTGCTCTCATCCTGTGCACGTGAGTCCCATCACCCCTCCCCAGCTACACCGCTTCTGCAGCAGCCTGTGTCCACTGCAAATAATACACATTCATGTGGCGAGGAGTAGCTTCAGGCCAATTGTGCCAGTTAGGGTGTGAGAAAGGCCGGACAGAATTTAAGACCATTTTGCTGTTTTGTAAAGTGGACATATTGGTTCATATTTTATGACACTAAATATGAAATTAGGGGGAAACAGGTTGGCACACTTACTGTGTGCGCAGCAATAATTATGCTAACTGAGATTCTTTTAACCCGATTTTGTTCAAATATTCTTTCCTTTATCACTGGCCTCTTGTGACAAAATTTATATACATGTATATCATTTATTTATACACATCCTATATGTGTAAACACGGACAAAGCTTAAACATCGTTTACTGTATGGCAGGAGTCAACTCGGGCTCAGGATTGTTTATCAGGCTTCTGCAGAGCTTGCTGATGAGCAGATCATTTGAATCAGGTGTGATGGAGGAAGGAAACATCTAAAACGTGCAGGATAGGGGCCCTTGAGTTCTGAAGTTGGTGACCTCTGCTGTATGGTCATCTTTGGTAACTTTTGAAGACATTGTTGAACGTAGACATTTGTTATTTCAACAGCTTTATCGCAATATGACGCTGTAGGGCTCCACTGCTGACTTGAACCCATAGGAAGTGTTTTGTCCTGTTTTGCCAAATGAGGAAGTTGGTATAACCTATTTTTGTGGAGGGTCAGGTCAAAAGTAGGTGTCATCCTAAAAATGAAAAGTTCAATTTCTGGTCATAAGGCTATCCTCATCACACCATTTACACTGAAAGCAATAGCGCATTGGTATAGCACTTTTTAAGTAGTACACAGCTCTATTATGTTGCGATATTTCCTTACTATTTTGTATTTCCACTGTAGAAATGATAAAAATCTATGCAGTAAGGCTGTCCTTAGTGGAGTTAAGGCCTTGAGCAAGAATGACTTGGAGGCAGAGGTTGAGAGATCAAGACACAACCTTGACCACCAACAAAGCACTGTCATCAAGAAACTTCCCCAAATCACTGCTCCTATGCCCTCGCCAATGCCGGGAAGCAGTTTTACACCAGTGCCATCTCATACTCAAGAACGTCTGTCTTTGTGTCTCCCAGAGAAAGGTGAGAAAAAACAATGTATTATTATTATTGTTGGCATTCTCTGTCATGGTCAAGGTTATTTTAATTAACTAAAGCTAACAAAAAAAATAAAACTAAAATTAAAAAAACAAATTTGTTAACAAAATAAAATAAAAATGTTTTTTTTTTTTAAACAACTAACTGAAACTACATTTTATGTTTACAAAACTAACTAAAACTAACTATATTTATAGCATAAATGTCCTTTGTTTTAGTCTTTGGTAATTAATTGTATGCATGAGCCTTTGGGGATGATTAATTTTGATATTAACCGGAATAAGGACATTTGAAAGTGTGTCACACAAAAGTGACGTCATCTAGCAGCAGCCAATAGAAAAGCTCCTTCAGATGACGTTGATTCCATGGTGTTTTTTGAAATATTGCACATAAATAATACACACTTTAAAAAAACTAATACTGAAACTAACTAAAACTAAGCATTTATGAAATAACTAAAACTAATAAAAACTAACAGAACCACTCTGACAACTAATTAAAACTAACTAAATTTAAAAAACAAAACTCAAAACGAAATATGAACTAACTAAAATGAAATATTCCAAAACTATAATAACTCTGGTCATGGTACAGCACGTATCTTCATTGCACATTCTGATCCCTATTTTCATAGACTGGTGCCCGTGTGCTCGCCATAAAATCAGTTGCATTTTAATTTTAGTGCCGGGTCAAGTCCAATTCTTGTTTACCATGTTTGGGAAATTGTCAGACTGCGTTGCGACTCGCTGGGCATTCCATTGTGTTGTATTGCACACCCCGACTCATCGGACAATTTGGTGACCAAAGGTAAAGTAGACTAGATTTTAGACGAGAAAACCGGCCTAAATTGAGGCGCAGGTGTTGTAACGCGATTTTAGTGTATTGGATCAAGGCACAGGTAGACAGATTCTGAACTTCGTGCATGTGTGTTGTGCATGTCATCGCATTTCATTCCAACTTAACATCATCCGCTATTATAGATCTTCTTCCCGTTCCTTTTAAATGCACATTGCATACGCTGATCTCTTGCATCTACATGTCATGCACCCTAAAAACAGTTGGGTTAAAAGTAACCCAATTATGGATTAAAAAAATGGACCAATCCAGTTTATGGGTTAATTTGATCCAACTTTGAATCAAGAAATGGGTCTTTTACTACAACCCAGAAAGTTGGGTCAAATTGACCCAAGTAGAGGATCGGTCCATTTTTGACCCAAAGTTGGGATATTTTTTTACCCAACTGAGTGTGGATCATGGGGCTCTCTTCGCGCTGAATTTAGAGAAACTGAGGGGACCCGCTTCTACCTGCGCTACTTTAGTAAAATACCAAAAGAAAGAAAACTCCACATATGCGCACAGATAGAATGCACTCTGCGCTGGACTTTCACTGGGCATGAAAATAGGGTCCTGCATGTCCACTCGCCTACTATCACTATCCAAGAAATGAAAACATAACACAAATCCTGGCCACGTTGTCTAGTACGGCACTAACTCCATGTATTAACTTTTACAATTAATTAATCATTTATGCTGGAAAAAAAATATGTTCCAACTAGGGAAGGCCCTTTTTCTGTTAGCCAGATGTTCCAATACTTGCATGCACTTACAAATGTGTAAGTACATGCATGTGATGATGAGCTACTGTCCCCATGACTGTTTGCATTCGTAAGTCTTGTGCCTCCACTCATGTAGACACATGTATCCAATTCCAGATAGCAAAAATCCCAGCGTGGAAGAGGAGAAGAAAATGAAAGAATGTATCTCTGAGCTTGAAGACTGCCTGAAGGAGGTGCTGTCAAATGTGCTTGAAATGGAGATGAGAGCTACTTATGATGAGTTGTGGCAAGAGGTATGATTGTAATTTATGAAGTATTTTAATTTCCAATGGAACGTGTTGCGTAAACATGAGACACTTGAATGAGTGATTTAGTTTCTAATCAAATCTAAATGACAGTAATCACATCTGGTTGCTAGGTAAGAGGCGTGTTCCACACAAATGTGTTACTCGAAATGCATCCAAACATGGGATTTTGTGGACTTTTCCCCCTTTCTATAGATCATCTACATAAAGCCACCCTGGAATCTTCTTGAGATTTTGCAATGTATGAAAAAGCACTGGATAGCAGTATTTGGCTTCATTGTCCCAAGATCTTTGCAGCAAACAGTTTTAAATCTCATTGACTTCTTTAAACGAGGTAAGAAGTCTGTGCAGTAGGTGGAAGAACTTTTTCTTTTCCAGCATCCAGACACTATATATATCCTCATATGGTTCTTTTTATATTGTAGTCTTCTAGGGGTGTGCTCACAAAATCGATATGGCAATACATTGTTGCGGGCCTCTTTACAATACACGTATCAGTAGCAGGCGTCAGAATCGATATTGCACATTAATTTGTAAATAGGCAGTTAACCATTCGTTGCTTGCAGGGCTGATCAGCAGCAGCCTCTGAAGTTAATTGCAAAGCAAGCAACACCAGGAGGAGAGACACTGGTGCCTTGCAGACAGTTCACTTAAAAAAAGTGTACATGTATTGACCTTTTGCACGTGACGTCACCGCCCTCATGGGAATGCCCCCTCCTAGACGCTGGACGGCAAAAGAGCCACTTGCCTGTATTGTAACCATTGAATCTTGTTCAGCGTAAAGTCCTTCATCAAATCATTGATCTCATAAAATGGTCATATGATGCTGTGCGGTTGGTTGTACAGATAGACAAGGCAGTAAACCAAATATTGCTTTTTTATCGTATACCTACTAATGAAGACAAAATACATCGGTCGATGGATAGCAGCAATCAACAGAAAGGACTAGCAGCCCACAAAGTATTCACGGATTTGCACCGATCATTTTTTGCGAGTTTGGTAGATATATGTTCATACATTTTACTTGTAAACGTACACTCTAATAACCGAGGTGTCGAATTACATGTTTCAAATCACATTAAGGAGCCAGATAGTTAGCGTCCACTCCAACTGCACGTACACACATCTTAGTTTTAAAATGTACCTTCTTCAAAACTATTAAGTGCTTTGACTGTTTAATAATGGGGGATTTCATCTTTGTGCTTAGAGTTTTTCACTCTGGAGCCGGCCGGAATCATATTCATGAAATGACTGCATAGCTTGCCACTACGATAGTCTTTATTTTCCCATGCTGGTCAACAGAACATCATCACAGCGTTTCAATACAGAACAGAATGTGTCAAAATAAGTCAGTTCGCATGATCAACAAGTTGTACCTTTGCATTACAAGGTATATTGTCCCCCAGTGTGAGCATAGCATCTCGTCCCAGAGACCGCCAGCGACGAGTGTTTAAATCAGCTCGAATTGAAGTCTGCTCTAAAAGTAGCTCACCAGTGATTGGACACTGTGTCTTGCTAAGAAAAATTAAAACAGAAGACTATCAACATTTATTTATTTTTTTACTTAAACTTAACATGGTACATGTTTCTTAATGTACTGTACCAATTTTCCTATATTTTGTTTAAAAACTAAATAGAATGTGTGAATGTGTGGTAAAAAATATATTTCCCCAAATATTTCAAATAAGCACATTTTAGAGCTGTGATTTTAATATGTTTGATATTTTTACTCATATTGGCCCATGCCTATTTGTAATGTTTCCCGGTGTGTCTGTGAAAGTGGCACCTTGCTCTGCAATGCGCGCGCATTTAGACCACGCATGCCACTTGGTGGTAAACCAGAAGAGCTGCTAACAAAAACATTTTTTGCCATCCAGCATAATAAACATTTCATATGGCTGTTATAATAAAAATGCATGTAAAGTAATGTAAAACGTATCGCCTTAAAGACCATGTATTGGGATACATATGTATCGCAATACGTATCGTATCGCGATCCCTGTATCGTGATACGCATCGTATCGTGAGGTTGTTGGCAATACCCAGCCCTATAGTCCTCTAGGGATATTAGAAGTAAGGCATCTATTTGTACAAATTAATTTGAATATATTTTTTTCTCCTGTATTTAAATTTATTTTTTTACTGTACATATCTCAGTGTTTCCCACAGATTTGAAATTTACTTTGGTGGTTGGTTTTAAATGGGGGTGGGGGGTGGTGTAGGGGGGTTGCGGGGTGTTCTGTTATATGCGGTATATCTGCTCGCGACACTTTTTTGGGGATATATTTTTATTACATTTTCTTGAAATCTACTTGGGTGGTGGCCAATTTTCTTGGGTGGCCCGCCCAAGTTTTAACATGGTGTGGGAAACACTGTATCTTTCTATCAAAGGTCAACAATGCGTGGAGGGTTTTTGCATTTTAATCTTGATTCTGGCCTTTTTGCACGTTTTCTCTGTGATTTAAGTTTTCTCCATGTACTCTGGTTTCCTCACTTATTGGATTGTTGTTTAGCTTTATTTGTAATTGGCTGGTTATGGATCCAGTGATATCCCACCTCTCGCCCAAAGTAACCTCTGATATGATCTAGCTCAATAGAAATAGAAAATGGATGGATGAAGTTTGCATCTAAACTAGCAAATCAGAACAACAATAATCCGAGAAACAGTGGATTTGACAGACACAACATGCCTTTGTGATGCCTCGTAATCAGACACTACCGTTGACAAAATGTTTAATTCTCGGGGAGTAATTTTTCGCTGCCTTACTAACCTGAGTTAATTATTATTGAGCATGTCATGTTTCCAAAATGGTGGTGATTATCTTACGTGTTAAAATGCAAATGCACGAGAGTTCCAAACAGAACAGAAGGCAAAACTATGAGTCATCAACTGCTGAAAAGCCTCAGTCCACTGGGGAATGACGTTTGCTGCCCTGCACTGCACCAGAACTCAACGGAACAACACACAGAATTAGGTCACCTTCTAAAACAGGGCACTCTAATATGTGTCAGTATACTGCTGAGTCACCTTTAGCACCGCCTCTTCATCTGGCTCTCCATCCCTTTACTGTATCTAATTAAATTACCCTTAGTCACAAGGCGTGCACATAATCAGCCTCTCGTTCGCTCTCTCTGTGCATCTGAGTAGTTATGTGTACCTCACCACAAGCACAATGTTTTTTCCATCCCACTAGCTTAGAATATTAATATGTTCAGTGTTCAATGCAGATTGTCTGTGTGCTATTACAGTCTAAAAGAGACAGAAAATTTGGAGAAGATTAAGAACTGTTCTAGTGGAATGCAGCATATGATTCGCTAGTCTTGCCTGTGAAGGCTGAGTGGTGCAAGGTAACAAAGGAAAATTATGAGCCTCTTGTTTGAATTCAATAGGGTGAAGTTGTGTTCATACTAATCGCAGTATTAAGAGCACAATCTTTTGATAGACACCAAAGGGGTGTTAATTTAACAAATGATCTTATATATATATTAGTATAAATATATATTAGTGTATATATATATATATATACATATATATATATATATGTTAGTATGTATGTATGTATATATATATATATATATATATATATATGTTAGTATATTAGTATATATATATATATATTACTATATAAATATATATATATTAGTATATATATGTATAATTATATATTGCTTTAAAATGTCTCTTGTGGCTACTGGGTATGGGCAAGTACCGATATCAGGTATCAATATGAGTGTCGACACCAGCCTTCTTTTCAGGTATGGGTAGTCGCGACAGTGAACGATGCTGGTATCGGCCGCCCGCTAATGTCCATTTTACGATCAGGAACTAGAAATGAAAAGAATAGGAAAATACCATTAATTTCATGCAATTTTAAGAAAAAATTAAGAATAGGCGAGCACCAATACCAAATATCATTGCTGATACGAGCCTTACTTTAAGGTACTCGCGACGACGGCCGATGATCATTGTACGATCAGGAACTAGAATTTAGAATGATATAAAATTGCCATCAACTCATTCACTCTCAGCCATTTTCACTGAAGCAACCCCCTTCGCTCCCGGTTGTTTTACTGGATTTTGACTGATTTTGCAAGGCCCACAGAATATTGTGTTCTATTTCTATAAAAATCTTGAACCTACCATAAGAAAGATTAGAGTCTCTTCTTTCATCAGGAAAAAAAGTATGCTTGTATCTTTTTCCGTTTTGCAGAAATTAGTATTACAATATAGCTAAGTTTCATCATTATTCACAAATCAGTTTTCAACTGTGGGTAAATTAGCTTTTTGCAACATGGCCTTGGTTGATTTCTTATACTCTGCTGCCACCTACTGGTCGTTTTTGTAATAACTACCACTGCTTCAACCATTCTCTTCAGTTCAAAGGCTGCATCAAAGCCTTCTGTATGCTCTAGCATAAAAAACGTATAAATATGTCTTTGGGAGCATGGTCATATTTTAAATATATATATTTTTTATACGTTTTTGGGAGCAAATAAGTTAATTTTATGCAATTTTAAGGAAAATACTATATCCCCTAAACTTTTATGTATAAAAAGTACTAGTGGTATTGGTGACTACTCAAAAGTTGAGTATTCGTAATGCTATTGGTTTGGGGGAAAAAAGTGGTATCGAACAACCCAGGAAAAATGCTATATTGGGATGTTATAGGTATATCTTTAAAATTATCAGTGTTTTTTGTATCAAAGCGAGTGATATCCATACATGGTATTGGTATCGGTGTTGAGTACTCGTACTGGTATCGGTCTGGAAAAAAGTAGCATGGATCATCCCTAGTACTAGCTACATAATGTAATGTTGGGAAAACGTCGTTATGATGCAGTGCAGTTCTACAACAAAAACAATTTTATTGCAATAATTAGCATTATTAAATTGCTTTCTAAACCTGTCAAATTGCGCATTAATATCTTGAGGTTTGGTATTGATTCTACGATTCTCGTAATAAGCAAACCCTACATTTGATTTTCCTGGTTTATCTATTGCAGTTTGAAATCATTTTAGGTTAAATAGTCTCTTTTCTGACCCGCACAGCACACAGGATAACATGATTGTTGCCGTCAAATGTAGATGACAACACCTTAAAGGCATGAATGTGTTTGTTTGTTTATTTTTTCAGCTCCTTCAAAGGACCAGGATTCTATTTTGGTGACTCTCCAAGAAGCGAAGGAGTTTGTTAAGGAATTTGGCAAAAGGTCAAGCTATGTTCCCAGGGCCCTAACTGCAATGAACAACATAGTCCACAAGCTACAACAACAGGTCTGCTTGATGAATGATTTTTTAATTTTTTTTTTAAAATATTGTTGCATCCTATTTATAACCAATAAACAAGCTCTCACAGTGAAATGTTCTCATCAAGCCTGAAACAGCTGTCTGTGACGTTGTAATGAATGAGGATGATGAAGCCAAACTCTCCTCTCATATCCCTCACCATGAAGTCTGGGCTGTGTTTGACAACATTTGGTGTAAAGTCTGTGAAATAAGGTGAGTGCAATGGCAGCAACCATGTTTGGCTTTTAATGCGCAGGCTTTACATTTCAGATTACCACTAATAGTTATGCAAAACAATACGAAAGTAACTGTAAAAGTTGTGCATTGTTTTTTCGTTATTTTTTTCAGTGAAGTTTACTGTGCGGCTTAGGACAAAAAAAAGCATTGTTGGATGGGAAGGTTTATGTTTATAGTGTTTTATGGGCCACCTGTGACCCTCTCCATTCCTTAATCTGGCCCACCAATTATATACATTACAAAGAACATTTTTGTATTTGTGGCATTCATTTATTTTGACAATTTTCTGCCTAAAATGTATTACATGAATGTATTTATTCATGTTGTATGTATTATTGATACCCATTTTAAATGGTAGTTAATTTATTGTAAATAATACAATAAGAATATTTGGAAAAAATATTTGAAAATGTATTTTAATTAATTTTACTAAACAAGTCTTTATTTGAATAAAATTATAAATAGAATGAACATGAGAATGCATCTTTAATAATGTATTAATATTTTACAACACATTTTTTTAACCTCATCTACAATTGACCTGCCCCCTCACTTTTAACTCATTCCATCCCCAAAACCTATATAATGCTTTGTCTTGCACTCCCAAAAACGTATTTATATGTTTGTTTGTTTTAATGCTAGAGCATACAGAAGGCTTTAATGCAGCTTCTGACCTAAAGAGGTCGCTCAAAAAAACAGGAGGCAGCAGAGTAAAAGAGATCAGCCAGGGCTCTTTTTGCTAGTGTTTTCAACAGGTTTGTGAATAATGATGAAACTTAGCTATATGCTAATGCTAATTGTTGCAAAAAGGAAACAAATACAAATAAACTTTTTTTTTCCTAATGAAAGAAGAGACTAATGTTTCTTTTGGTAGGTTCTTTTTTTTTTTATAGCAAGAGAACACAATATTCTGTGGACATTGCAAAATCAGTCCAAATCCAGTAAAACAGCCGGGAGCGAAAGGGGGTTGCTTCAGTGAAAATGGCTGGGAGTGAAAGAATTATTAATGAAATTTGGCCCTCGGGCAGATATTTTTGCCCACCTCTGGAGTTTTAAGGCTTGACAAAAACTTGTGCTCTCTTGTTAAAATTGTTAAAACACATACTGTACAAAGATGTTGCTATGTAGCTTATACACACAGTTTCCAGCGGCCAAGGCTACGACGCAGCCACGGTGGACAAAATGGGACAAAAACCTCTCAAATGCATTTACTGTCTGTTGTTTTTCTGCCGTTATTCCAGCTTGGAAGTGTTCAAAGTACTGGCCTTTGACCCTCACACCAGACAGAGTGCCTTGCCAGTAGGAGGTCCTGCTCCACCACGGGACGTCGTTATCTGCCTGAGCCAAATATCCTCCATGGTCTCACAGCTGCTCCGGGCCTTCATCAGGTATTTGCCTCACTGTCCCAGTCCACACTCTGCCGCTCTAATCATTAGAGTAGAAACATATTCTTGTTTATATGCCAGATTTTTGTGATGAGACCAAGATAAATGATCTCAAAACATTTTCCAATGATGTGCTCTTATACAACATGAATGGAAAAAAATTATCTTTTCAAGAGAGGACGTGAGAATAAACAACTAAGATAATATGGTTGCGCAAGTGCACACCTACTGTACTTATAAATGAGGATGTGACTGTATAGGATAGACCGATTATTGGCTCCGATATTCAACTTTTTGAAAAATATCGGCATCGGCCTTTTAGAAGGCCAATTCATATCAATTAAAAACTGTTATCTTCAGGAAACTATTTATTAAACATTTCAGTTAACCACGTAAGAAATGCTGGGAACTCTCTATATCTTCTGTTTTAATTTGAAAACTAAGATAAGTGAAATTTTAACTTTTCAGATATATATATTTTTGGGGAAAACCTTATTTACTGTAGAAAACAATAGGGAGGACTTGTTTAACATTTGTTTAAACACTTTTTGTGACATGCCAATGGCCCCTGAGAGGTCCCTGAACATTTAGTTAGAATTTAAAATGTAAAAGATTTAAAAACAAAAAAAAACTCCAATATTTTGCCAATCTTAAAAGTTGTTCAATAAACATATGCTTACAAACTGTTAACAAAGTTAGGAGTTGAGTTTTGCTTTAAAAAATAAAATAAAAATATCCGCCAATATTTTCCCTTTTTGTGAAAATGAATAGCGGCTTGAAATATCGGTTATCGGCCTCGTTGACTACTAATAATTGGTTTTAGTATCGGCCTGAGAAAAAACACATCGGTCTATCTCTAGTTCAGAATTAACCAATCACATTCAAACCTACATTATGTTAAATGGAAGTTAGCAAACAATGGCAGCATTTAAAGTGATGAAAGATGTTCTATTGGGTTTTTCCTGACATTGTTTTGCTTTCTAGCAAAAGCCTGAACGTTTTGTTCTAATATTGACTGTTATTTGGAAATGTTCTGACTCTGAGCTAGCTCCTTCTTGTAATAGGACATTAATGGTGGAAAAAGTTTTGAAACGATATATCTTGGTTTAAAAAAATAATAATTGTGTCACAAAAACCTGGCAATTTACGCTCTGTAGACTTTTTACACCCGCTGGAAGTAATTGTGAAACTTGTCAAACCTCAGTCTTTAAAAAAATGCATGTAAGAGACAAAGCTATTCTCATACCTTCACAGGTGTTTTGTGCTTGGGGTCTGGGCTTGTCCTCACTTGTCCTTGGTTCTGTCTGTCACACACTCTCTCACAGCTTGTCGACCTTTCATTTTGGATAGTCTACGTTATAATCAGCTTGACCTTCCAGCTCATGTTATCACCTTTCCCATGATGCTGCAATACACTTCACAACGCTGTTTACTACTCACTCAGCTTACTTTGGTTATCTCCCATAAGGCCTTGACAGCAAGATTCGACAAATGGGAGTGTGAGGAAGTTTAGTTGTGCTGTTAAATGAGGAACAAAAGTTTTGTTCATGTGATTCACTGCTCACTTTTTTCTTTCACGCTCACAAAAATGTAGTTGTAGTATTCCTGAATTTCCCACATTGAACAGACTCTGAGAGTGTGTGTTGTGTGTGTTGGTTTGCTTCTGTAAGTGAATAAATACATGGCCAAAGCATTTATTACCTTTGTTTTCATCGGAATACAGTAACTTAATTTTATATAACACACTCTATTTTTAGAAACAGGGACCCAAGCTAATCTAATGATTAAGAGGAAAGAAATAAGAGAAGTGTGTCGTCCTCTTCTTTTGAAAGTAATTGTTTTCTGACTTTCTGATATGACAGTATTAGCTGCACTAAGATGATGAATAATAATTGTTTAAAAAAATCTATATGTCACTTTTAATATTTTTATTTTTTAGTGTTCTGTCCTCTTCTGCCGGTTTGCCAGAAGTGCAGGTGCTTCTCAACACTTTCAGATCCAATAAGGTCAGTGCCTATTTGTGTTGCCTTCTTTTATTGACGCATTAGTTGTGTATAAATTAAGTAAAGCTTGAGATTTAAGGTTAGTTTGAATACTTGTGCACTGTTTTTCAGATGGTTGATGTCAATTCCACACTGACCGAAACGGACCTACTCAGTTGTTTCTCACAGAAAGATTACAGGTAGGACACAAGTACATAAAATGTGCTCAACATAAGTGAGCGCAAGCTTTAAATTTGTCAGTGAACACTTCATAATCTTGATGGTGATTAGACTCGCCTGTGCTTGAAATCTTGATTGATTTGGCTTTCATTGGTACAGTGAGAAGTTTACTTCCAGTAAGATTACAATGCTCTTGGGAAACCTAGATGATGCCATGTCTTTGGCAGCTTCTGACATTTGAGCTAATTAGACACAACTGTGGATGTATTTGAAGGCACACCCGAAGCACACTTGGTCTTTTTGTAACCTCATAAGAAAATCAAAACATATAAGCAAGACAATTGTAGAATCTTGGGTGCATTTTCCAGGTGCCTCTGCCAGTATGAACAATAAAGACCATAGGAATGTCCAACCAAAGACGGGTGCTATCGGTCAATTTTGGATGTAGTGGCAAAGGCGTGATCCGATGACAAAGTGGCCATCATGACAACAATCGTTACATGATTCAAACATGTCGTACTGCTTAACTGTGTGCAAAGACAAGCAGAATTAAAATTGAAATTGTTTCACTTAGTGACACGTAGTGTTAATGTTTAACGCCATTTTTAAATGTAGCCTCAGACAAGATTTTAAAAAAATCATATAATTTTTGTCTCGTTTTTGTTCATAAACTAAAATTAACATGATTTGAACATGAACATTTTCGTCTTGTCTTCATTAGTCGACGATAATGCATACTGATTCAGTCCCAGTTATTGTTTATTAATGAAGCTTTAAGTCTATTGTCTAGTCAAATTTTAGTCCGGTGAAAAATGTGTGTTACCAAAATATCTTTGTTTTGTTTTCGTTGACAAAATTAACACTAGTGACCCGGAATAATTGACACTCGCTTACCTTAGCTAAAACAGCATTGACTTTGCCTAGCTTTAGCCTCAAGGCTAGATAGCGGTTAGCATTGAGTTGGCTGGCGTTTCAGTCATCAAAGTATCCTGCATTTCTGACGTGTATGTATTTTTTATATGATTGTCTACACACACATACAGTACATGCACGTTTGTCACCCACAAATTCGCATATTCACATTTTTTGTCCATTTTCCCCACAAGATTTTTTTTTAAACTTTTTTTTCTCTCTTAGATTCGCCCCCCACCACCACCCATTTTTCGTACAAAACGTATGGGAATGTTGTGAACTCAAATACAAAAAAAATAAAATAAAATTGAGATATGTAATGTTATAACACTGACAGGTTTTGTTTGTGGTCAGCATTTTGGCATGGGTAATTTTTATTTTTTTTTTTTCTTCTGGTGAACAAATGACCACTTATCCATGTCAATTTGTTTATACACTATGATAGCTGAAATTACACTACTCAACAGTAGGGGGAAGGTTTAAGCAAAAAAATAAAATATCCGTGTAATTTCACCAGAAGCAGACTAGCGAAACATGTTGAACCAGGCTTGAATATATTACAGTATGTTCTTATTTACTCAAGGGCTTCCGTTGTATTTTTATTCTCCCAAAACATCACACAGCCACAAACAGCTTTGCGGGGGAGCTAATGACCAATTTAAAAAGTTTTTCACTTTGGCACAAGCAAAAATACATGAATCAATAGCCACAGTTACATCACCACCACCATATCTGTTTGTAGGTCTTATTTAATGATTTGGAGGCCTACTGTTTGTTTAGGCATTTGCCCAGAAAGCAAGGTGATTTTGGGCCGACGGAATGTAAAGTGCATGTGGAATATATTTACAATGCTTCACTTTTTCCACATTTTGGTGCGTTACAGCCTTATATCAAAAGAGAATACATGTATTTTCCCTTCAAAACACAACTTTTGCCGTGAAACTCATAATTTACTTCAGGTGCATCCTGTTTCCACTAATCTTACTTGAGATGTTTATCCAGATCAAGTGACGTCCACTTCAGTTGATTGGACACAATTTAGAAAGGCACATGTCTGTCTTTATCATGTGCAACAGTTGACAGTGCATGTCAGAGTTAAACCAAGCATGAAGTGTGAGATATTGCCTGGAGAGCTCCAAAACAGGGCACAGATCTGGACAAAGGGTACAGACCAAATTCTGCTGCGTTAAAGGTCCACCGGCATTCATTCGGCTGGCTGGTTGTCTAAATTAAGCAATTGGGGGAGATGGACCTTCGTGAAGGAGGTGACTGAGAACCTGATGATGACTGTCATCTCGAGTGTTTTTCTGCGGAAAGAGCAGAACCTTCAAGATGGACAAGCATCTCTGCAGCAATCTGCCATTTAAGCATGCCGAGGGGCCAGATGGAAGCAACTCTTCAGTTAAAAGGACATGGCAGCCAAACTGGACTTTGTCTAAAGGCAGACAATGAGACGAGCGTTCCTGACCTCAGATTGCGGCAAAGTTTCATCCGTCACCAGGACAACGACACAAAGGACACAAGATATCAAAGGAGTAACTTCAGGACAACTGTGAATGTCCTTGAGTGACGTCAGCAGAGCACAGACGAATCTGATGGAACAGCTATAAAAAAGGCTGCACACTGACACTGCCAATTTGACCCGATGGACCTTGAGAGATGCTACAAAGAGGAATATACAGAACTGACGATAGACAAAAGCCTTACTTCTGTTTTCGTCAGATGACCGAGCTCATGTTTCAGTCTTTGTTGCTGCTGCATGTCCTGACAGGTTGAGTATGTGTATTGTTTGTGCTGGGATGCTTAATTCTCAAACAATTCTGACTGTCGCTACTGGTTTAATCATCACAAGTTGACGTCTTCAGAAAGATTTGAATTGATGCATGGATTAAATAGGTCTTAAACTGATGTAAAGTCACAAAAACTTCATACAAATTTATATGTCCCACTAGTCTAGATACGGCATTCTGGTTAATATTGTGTTAGTGGATCATGAGTTAAGCAGCAAAATCCAGCCATTTTTAATTATCCACTTCAGGGGGCGGCCATTTTGCCACTTGCTGTCGACTGAAGATGACATCACAGTTGCTCAAGGCTCAGGTAACAATCAATCACGGCTCAGTTTCAGAAAACAGGTGAGCTGTGATGTCATCTTCAGTCGACAGCAAGTGGCAAAATGGCCGCCTCATGGGGTTGATAAAACGGCTGGATTTTGCTTCATAAGCCATATTCTACAAATGTAATATTAATCACAATGTCCTGTTTAGACTAGTGAGGTAACATATAACATGTTATTGTCAAGAAATGTTTACGGTTAACTTTTTTTACATTTAGTTTAGCATATTTGATTGTGTTGAAAGTGTTATTTGATGTATCTAAACTGCTGTATACCAATTTAAGAACGTGTAACTGTTATATCATCCAATTTTTGTCTGCCCTTTTTTTACCGCCAAAATAAATATTATCTTTTTTTATGCCTCTGTAATTGTTACAGCACTGACTGGAGGCCTGTTTGCTGATCTTTAGCCCCATCCTCATGAATGCAATAACCCAGAAACGCCTGCCGGAAATTTCATTCTTTCCAACACAAACATCTACTTGTGCTCAAGGGTGTGCTGATTAGAATCTGCTGGTCAAACATAAGGTTAGCGACTGAATAGTGACTGGAGAAAAATCATGGCAAGTGCAATGTTTCGATTTACAGCTTGTATCATTTCATGAAATATGATCTGTGGACAGACATGGATGGCAATTGTACTCACTTGTTAAGCAATGTAATTCCTACATCTGATACAAGAAGTGTATCAACAGCATCTAACTTGAAAAAGACATCAATGCTTGGTTTTGATTGGCAATGTCAGAGAGGTATTCATTTAACAATGTCTAGTTATGGGAAGCCATTTTGTCATCGAAGCAAGTAAACATAACACTACAGTAACAGAAGTTGTGTGCATTCAACTACATCAAAAACATATTAACTTAATACTTGACATGCCATTTCTTGTTTGTTTGGGAAGAAACAGTGCCAGTGCATTGCACAAAAACAAATCATCTGTCATGCCCATCATCACATGGCTGTGCAGCTGAATTGCAGCTTTATGTGTGACTGACTGCAAGTTGAACTTAGCAGCTGCCATGGAAACAAGCCTGGAGTTCTATTTTTCTCCTCCACCAGAATGTATCCTCGTTTTGTGCTGCTGCCTGACGCACAGTCTGGTTCTGATTAGTTCAGAACTGCACATGGTTTCACCTTTTCACCTTCAGGACTATGATTCGTTGGTCATACTTGATTGGAAATTGACATTTTTAAACAAGGTATGACTTGTAAGCTGATGTTTTTTAAGCATAGTCAAATGTCTGTAGACTGAAGGTTAATTCTGTTGAAACAGCTTGTGTACACATTTACTCAACACGTCCTTGCGTTTGTCAGCTCAAATTCATACAGTCGTTAACACACGTGATTGAAGCTTTTACTCTGCTGGCAAATCAACGGTTGTTAAATATTTGATGGCTGCTGTGCCCACTGGAGTGCTCTGACGCCTTTAGTAAGTGGGAACTCTCACAGGTGTATTTACTTTACATACCTTATTTAGCTGCATAAAATAGGACATTATAAATGGCTTCATTCATAGGCACATTTCAGGACTCTTATTTTATCATTGGTGTCTTGCTCAAGGACACTGCACCTGCCTGTGCTCTCACTGGCTGGTGACGATCTTAACCACTTGGCCACGGTTGAATCAACCTCACTAGCAACAACCAAAATGGTGAGTTGCCTGAATGGCCTTTCAAAGGTTAGGCCACAGCATTTCAGTTAGATTCATGCCTGGACTTCGCCTAGTCCACTCCGAAACCTTCACTTTGTTTTTCTAAGCCAATAAGAAGTTGGCTTGCTGGTGTGTTTTGAATTGTTATCCTGTTGCAGGACCCAAGTAACAAACTGATGGCCAAACATTCTCCCTCTAGTAAAGAGCAGAATTCTTGGTTCAATCAATCGCAGAAAGTCATCCGAGTCCTGAAGTGGCAAAACAACCCCAGACCAGCACACTGCCATTCATGTTCATGCCAGATATAACGTCACACATACCTTCCACAAGTTCAACTTTTATTTAAAAAAAGAAAGAAAACAAAGAAGTAAAGTTAAAAAAAAGTAAAATGTTAAAAACAAAAAACAAAAAGAAAAGATAATAAAGAAAATATAATATTATAATAATAATTAAAAACAAGCCTGTATGTTCTTTTTAGCCATGGATGTAATTTTTTTAGTAAAGTAAAAACGAAAAATATTAATAATAATAACAGAAATGAATAAAAAATAATATAATAATAATAAATCCCCCCCCCCCCCAAAAAAAAGCCTGTATGTTCTTTTTAGCCATGGATGTCATTTTTTGAGTAAAGTACAAAAGTAAAATATTAAAAATAATAACAGAAATTAATTAAAAATAATATAATAATAAATCACAACAACAAAAAAACAAGCCGGTATGTTCTTTTTGGCCATGGATGTAATTTCTTGGGTAAAGTAAAAAAGTAAAATATTTAAAGAAAATAAAAAAGGGAAGTAAAGTAACATGTTAAAAGATAATAATAATAAATAAATAATAATATAATAATAATAATAATAATTAAAAACAAGCCTGTATGTTCTTTTTGGCCATTGTTGTAATTTTTTTTAGTAAATTAAAATATTAATAATAATAATAATAACAGAAATGAATACAAAATAATATAATAATAAATCCCCCCCAAAAAACAAGCCTGTATGTTCTTTTTAGCCATGGATGTCATTTTTTTGAGTAAAGTACAAAAGTAAAATATTAAAAATAATAATAACAACAGAAATTAATAAAAAATAATATAATAATAATAAATCCCAACAACAACAAAACAAGCCGGTATGTTCTTTTTGGCCATAGATGTCATTTCTTGGGTAAAGTAAAAAAGTAAAATATTTAAAGAAAATAAAAAAAGGAAGTAAGGTAACATGTTAAAAGATAATAATAACAAATAAATAATAATATAATAATAATAATTCAAACAAGCCTGTATGTTCTTTTTGGCCATTGTTGTCATTTTTTGAGTAAAGTAAAATATTAAAATATATATATATATATCTATATATATATATAGTAACCCCCCCCCCCCCCCCCAAAAAAAAAAGCAAAAAAACAAGCCTGTATGTTCTTTTTGGCCATGGAAGTAATTTTTTTCCTCCTTTATTGAGTCGTGAACAGTTTGACCATAACTAAGGTGAAGGAAACCAGCAGTCCTTTAGACGCTCTCCTGTATTTATTGTGACCACCTGGATGAGTTGTCACTGTGCTGTTGGGGTGACTTTTGTAGGCTGGCCAGTTGTGGGAAGGTTCACCACTTTATCAATTGGTGCATAATGGTTCACAGTGATTCGCTGGAGGTCCTAATGGCTAATGATGATGATTTTAAAAAAAAAAGGGGGTAAAAAGCCTGTTTCTTTTTCTTTCTTGTGTATTTGTTTTAGACAACATATCCCAATTGACATCAGTAACAAAGACGTGAAGAAAAGTACATAATAAATATTGAAACAAGATGCCTGAAAGGGAATGGGAAGAAGAGAACTTATTTAATCACACCCCTTTTTACGCATTCAATGTAAAACATAAAAGCATTCACCACTTCAGTCAAAAATTAACTTGCAACTTTTTGTTTCAAAACTGAGACACAATATAACAAATACAAAAATGTTCACACACGAGTATTGCCGCAGACAAGATAGAAATTAGTAAATTTTCTACCAAAATTAGGAACAAAGGAAACAGTAAATGTATTGATTAAGACCAACACTGATAATAGACAATACGTACCAACAACATGACAAACAAAAGTTGACACTAGGAAAGCAGACTAAATCTGATGCTGTAAAGGTATGAATCTGAAAAGTATATAGGCATTGCTTTATTTATTTGTACATCTGATGGTGGTGTTAGGTATTGTAGAGAGCAGTCTTTCGTGTTGACTAAGAGATGGTCGTCATGGAGATGGCCAGTGTGCTTCGTGGGGGGGTTAAGTTGTTTCTCCGGTTTCTCGTGAGGTTCTGTGTTCAGTCATTACTGCTGCTGTGGATTGCTCACCTGTCAGCTGTTGTGTAACACAAGAGGCCCTGATGCACTCCAGACCTTTGTTGATCAAGTCCTATAACTGTGACGCTCGTTTTGAGAATTTGTTTAACACTTCTGTCACGAGCCCTTTTTTGACAGTCCAGTTCGACCGTCAAAACGTGTCTATTTTCCTAAACTAACAGTAGAGCAGATAATGATTACGAAACCATCAAGTAGGAGAAGGCTAAATAAATACACGAGGAAAACCGTGTGAAAAGCCAACACGCTGGTCTGTCCTCTCCTCCCAGAAATTATGTAAAGTTTGAAAGGAAGCAAACAAGCAGCATGTTCCCTCGCTGCATCAGCTGCTCGGCTGCCGTTGCCAACACCGCAACTGCAGTCAACTTTTATTGCTGCTCTTTTGTCTTAGGACAGGAGGGCGCTCATGTTGTAATGTCCAATACTTTCATGAATAGCTTTCCGTTCAACACGCAATTCGAGCGCCGGCGCACACGGATGACTTCATCGGCTTGTGACAACAGGAAAATTTGTCGAGTAGAAGCAGACTCATTCATTGACATTGACGGCTATAGACGTCAAAAATTCATTTAACTATTTCTATTAGTTTAACTTAAAAAAAAAAAAAAAAAACTTTTAGCAAGAGTATGAAAACCTTGAATTTTTTTATTGTACATTTAGCACAGATATAAAATTTGTGATTAATTGTGAGTCAACTAGTGAAGTCATGTGATTGATTACAATTAAAAATGTTAATCGCCTGTCGGCCCTAATTTTTTATAATCTTTTTTTATATATAATGAAGTTATGGCAGTGAATGAGTTATTGTGTCTCGATTTCATTTCACACTGTGGTGTGGCAGTGAACTCAATTCAGCTTTCTTCGCAATGAGCAGCAGTTTCGTAATTATTGGACAGTCCATCAAAAAGATATTTAAAGGGACTACACCATAGGCATATAATGATGAAATCTTACCTTTGACACAATCGCGATGTAATTTATTATCAAATATGAGTTATTTCAGTGGCTATTTTTCTCACCCGGAAGTCAAACACTCGGTTCAGTAAAACCCCACCTCTCCCCCTGTGGCTGCTCGCCCCTCTCATGACGTCATCCGAGCCGGCTGCTTCGCGCAAGGCCGCGAAAAAATACAGATAGCATGGACTAAAATGGACTCTAAATTTCAGGCTGCTAGATCTCTGCGTTTGGTCACGCAAGCCATCAATTCTTGAATAAAAATTTGAAACAAAACGGGTCCTTGCTGCAATAAATCATGGAAGAGGGGGGGAGCAGAGAGGTTAAAGGAAAAAAGGAGGAGGAAAAACAAAAAAGCACCTCAGCGAACCTTGTTGATAAAGGCTACTTTTGTCATTATCCCATGGAGGGAGGTCTCAGAGAAAGTGGGCCAGCATATAGTCTGCAGAGGCGGCGCGGGGATGGGGCCGCACGCAATGACGTCAAACCGTGCCAACAGCTCGTTTTCTCAGGTTGCGAGGGGAGAGCAGAATAACCTAGAATTTCTCATACAGGGGCAAATGGAGGAAAACACAACTTTGGTCATGTTTTTGGTGAGGAAGTAGCGTTTTAACATGGCTAAAAGTGCCAAAAAGTTGATTTTTCATGTTGCAGTCCCTTTAACGCATTTTTTTTATTGTCAAAAAATATATAAAAACAAAGAAAATTATATGTTATACATTTAAAACAACGTAGCTTTGACATCAAAAAGGCTGCTTAGCGTACAATGCAAAATGTTGTCGACATGCTAACAGTTAGCTGGCGGGTGCCCAGGGGTCAACATCGACTGGCGGGTGCCCAGGGGTCGACATCGACTGGCGGGTGCCCAGGGGTCGACATCGAATGGCGGGTGACCAGGCGTCCAAATCCCCCATTGAAATGAAGGCCGGGTGCCCAGGGGTCGACATCGACTGGCGGGTGCCCAGGGGTTGACATTAGCATGAGTTGTTTTGACTTTTGGCTTAGTCCGTGCCCATTTTACAGCATCATCATTTGGTACTACCATCTGGTGGCCAAGGTGGGTACACCAGAAAGAGCAGCACGATGATTTATTTTGCCGTATGTTTCTCTTCCCATCATTCTGATACAAGTTGACCATAGTTTCAACTGTACATAAAAACAGATTCCAGAACATTGGAGGCTTGTTCCCTCGCACCCTCGGCAAAGTCTATTCTGGTATTTTAGTTCTGGAATGCTATCAGTGTTCTTTTTATGTTATTTTTTCTAATTATTATTATTATTATTCCCAAAGGAAATTATTCGATGATTACCTATTTGAGTTGTCTTATTGTCAGTTTCTGTGAAATAACCCTCAATTAAAAAAACGAAATGTCCGCTCTGAAAGGATGTGTTAGCGTGTGAATGGCTAACCATCTTCTCTTTTTGTGATTCTTCTTGTACCCCCAGAGAGAAGCTGAGCGTTGGCGTGAACCAGCTGACAGAACTAAAGGACGCCCTGGACCACTGTGCTCAGACCGCAAGTCAGCACATCAATCTAAACATGTAGCCTTCAAAGAACCAGTGAAGTCCAAGTCATACCTCAGGTTTGACTGACACCACTTGTCCTCGTATCACACTGGCTTCGAATGCTAACGCCATGCTAAACTGAGTATGTGCTTGGTGTGTTAATGTTAGGCTCAAAAGGGATACAAAATGGAATCCAAAGTGAGCTACGTCCAGGCACGATCTGCGGTCATGTGCAGCAGGTCGGCCATTTTTGATAGCTAACCAATGGTAACTACACTAGGACAAAACTGTTAGGTAGTGGTACGCATTCAGAAAAAAATCTTAGATGATGTCTATACCTTTATGTTAGTAGTGAGTGTGTGTTTTAATCCTATCTATTGATCTATTTATTGCTGTTTTATTTATCTCTGTTATCTAATCTATCTCCAGTTAATCTTTATCAATCTAGTTGATCTATATTATGTAAAGTCTCTTATCTATCTAATCAATCTGTATAATCTATACATATCTCAAATCTAATCTCTATTCAATCGATCTAATCTGTATCCATCGGATTTTATGGGAGCAAAGCAATATGAAAATATTACATATCAGGCAGATCGTGCCTCAAGTGTTATTGCTGTAGGTGAGCGATCAAATATGGCCGACCTGCTGCACATGCGCTCGCAAATCGTGCATGGACCACAGATCAGTTCTTTTCACAACTGGACACCATCATCAAGCACAGAACCCTCCGGTTTGTAGCAACCACTCCGTTGTCCGTGTTCCGCATCCACATAACTGAAGGGCTGTCATTTTGTTCATATTAGTTGTTATGAAATGTACATAAAATGCAATCAGTCTTATTTGGTTTATCTATTGTGTTGGTCTAAAACATGGGCCAAAATGTTTTGAAGTATTTTCTCAAACAGTATTTATTTTTTGCATTTTGGACCATACGAATGCGTTTAGTTTGGAGTTTACAAGTGATGTTCAAACTGCGTGTCTTTGTGAAAGGTGAACATTTTGATAATGTTACACATTGACTGTTAAATCATCAGTATTTAGTTGGTGTGATTAAAAAATGAAAATTGTTCAACATCAGAGCTTTGTTCTTATTCCCCACAACAGGACTTGTTTAGGAAAGAGAACTTTATAAAGCACATTTCATACACAGGTCAACTTTTTACTTTCATGAGTATTTCCTGTGTAGTACACAAGCTGTGATCTCGCTGAGGGTCATGCGTCTGAATGGGACTAAGGAGGATTATGGCAGCTTTGACTCGGTTTAGTTAAGGCCCCTCAAGATACATTTTAGCTTGGTCCCTTTAACAGATTGGCGGCAATGCGAGATTAGATTTGACCTATGAATGATGTAAGGTGCTAAATAAAGATATGCAGTAAGAGCCAATTTATCATGTTGGTCAAGGCTTGCACCGGCTGGTTTAGTTGGTGATCAGTAATGGGACGTGGATGTCTGGAAACTTTGCTGCTGCTATAAGTTTGTTAGCCAGTAAATGAATCAGGACAAAAATGCAATTGAAATGATTTATTAAGAAATATTACAAATGTTAGAACTGTCTTCATAACACTCCTTCCAGAAAAAAAAATCTCATTGCTTGACAACGCCAAAGCAAACATTGTTTCAGTAACTGCATCCATATCTTGAGTTAAATCACAAAAACTTAAGTTAACAGAAACTTGGCTGTGCATGTAATGTGAGCACAGAAAAAGAAAAACTGGCACTGGTTGATGACTTGCGCTGTTTTTGATTACTATGCAGTGTATAAAAATATAAAAAGGCCATTACTTAAGATTCCATAACACAAACCAGTTTAAAATTGGGGGACTTTGATAGATGTTCAATCATAAGGCTTCATCATTCACCTTAGTATACAAGCAAAATCCAACCTAAAACATCAAAACTCATCACACTTTCACTTTCCGAGTGACCAGTAGTCTGAAAACCCTCAAGTTTCAAGTCTAAAGAGAAAAAGAAAAGCACTACGTGTCTATTAAATGTTGGCATGACAGACAAACAATATGTACAGCACGTAGAACAACGTACGCAATAAGAAAAGGCTTCATTTGTGTTGCTTTGGGCAACAAGCCCAACCCGCCCCACCCTGCCCAATATACGCTAGTCTTCACTGAAGACCCTTCGTCCAAATCCTCCCTCCCCCACCCAAACAT